>NW_008595255.1:0-4788 GCF_000691845.1 Merops nubicus | reverse complement strand
TTTTTTTCGAGAAGCGGACTCGCTGCCGCTCCTCGGCGCGCCCGTCAGCCGTGGCCTGGCCCCTGGAGCCCTGCGCCGGCAGCATGAGCTCGGAGGCGGAGGAGCCCAAGGAAGGTACGGCTTTTAAGGGTTTTGCGGGAGAGGAGGCGTGCGGGCGCTTGTCGCCAGCGCTGCTGCCTTTTTCAGCCTGAAGGATAGTTTCTGCTTGCTTTAGATTGGGGTATTCAAAGGAGGGGGGAGGTGGCGGAACGCCTTGGGAAAGTCGCCCGAAGTCCTGCCGATTTTGGTGAATGTGAACTGCTGGCACCCAGGGATGTCTGTCTGTCTCAGCAGTGAGAACTTATTCGCACGTGGATGCTGATAAGTGGAAGAAAGGGAGTTTCAAAACACTGGTAGAAGAATATCGAAAGAGGAAGATTTTTTTTGAATTTCGAAGCGCTGTATTTTTCGCCAAAAGAGGAAGTTGCATGAGAGAGAAGTGAAAGGCCATTATTTTGGGAATAAGCTTGATGCCGCTTACTTCCCTGTCCGGATGAGCGTACATGCATGCGTATGCATGTGTTAAAGCTGCGAGGAGTGTGCCAAAACTACAGGGGTTCATTTACTGCTTCTAGAGTGGAGCTGTGGAGGAGCTGGAAGTGCTCCAAGAAAAATATAATTATTCTCCAGTGTTGATTGGGGGGGTGGGGGGGGAAGCAAGTCAGAGTCGGACAGTAGGGAGCAAGCCGGGGAGGAGGAGGGCAATTTCCTGAAAGTGCCTATGTACAAAAGAGCATTTATACAGAAGAGGGAAAAGGGCAGTGGTGGAGTTACACACTGGGTTTCTTAGAACAGAGTTGATGTTTCATGATTATGAATAGTCCTCAGGGAGACTCAAACTTACAGAGATCCAGTATGGCTGAGAAAAATAATTTAAAAAAGCAGCAAGCCGACAAGCAAGCATTAAGGCAACCTAAGCGTTTTAATTAGGTGAAAACAATACATTTCCAGAATATTTCAGATGGTTTTCCCCTTGTGCTCTGTATGATTTCCCCTACTTGAAGAAAAATGTTAACCAGGGACTTCTGTCTGCTGACTTGTGTAGAAGAGTATTGTTGATTTGCAGAAAAGTATCTTGGACTGTATCTAACTTAATGCTAACAATGCAAATAGAACATGGTTAGTAATGAAGCACCATAGCTTGTATTTTTGTGAGAATTAGAACAATGTTCTCTGTTTTCTTCTTCACGTCAAATGAACAGATGAACTAAAAAGGCTGCTTTTTTTTTTTTCCAGGAAGGTTTGGTAGGACAGATTTATTGAAAAGCAGAACTGAAAAAAAATGTTTCCCTGTAGAAGCTGTTTCAAAAACAGAATATATATGAATAAGAGTATGGCAATGTGAGCATTCTCCCTCAGTTTCACAGTAGGAAAGATAAGCATGCATGCCTTAGCATGAAAGATCCTCTGCTTTCATACAGGAAGCTCCAGACAATTTTACGAAGTTGACTATATTTGAAATGTAAATTTTCTCATTTAAAGAAATCTCTTACCTTTGGAGATTACTCATATTCTTAAAATCCTCTGTGGCCTTTCTGAGAATTTCTTTTCAAACAATTAGGGATGCCAGGATCTTTGTGCTAAAAAAAAAAAACCATTTGCAGCAGGTGACTGAGACAGGAAAGAATGGGTAGGTTTTTGGTTAATTATTTTTAGCTGGAAAAGTGTTTGAGGTTTGCTCTCCTGTGGATTTCAACAGGTTTGAATGGAAAATAAAAACAGTAGCTGTTGTGGGAAGATGAGGTACATATGTCACTGAGAAGGTTTTTCAGCTGATCTGTGAATGTATTCCTGGTAATATACTGCCTGAGAAAAGGGGGGGTTGGTGTGTATGTAAATAAACACTGAGATTAACAAGTGAACGTGTAGAAGTACAGCTGTTACACTTCTGACTAGTTTCATTGAACACGGCATGAAAGATCATTGTTCAAAATACTGAAAAAGTCAGTCAGATACCTGTGGATTTGTAGTGGTCCAGTGCATGTGGCATAAAATAGGCATTCAGAGTCTTTAAACTAGCTAGCTCTGTTTCATCAAGAAACTATGCTTTCTGAATAAAGAAAATCAGTGCTTCGCAGATTCAAACTGAATATGGGGCTCAGGCCTTTGACACTGAGGATATATAATCTTTTAAGTGGTTTACCAAAGGAGCGGTGGTTGATTTTTCCTGTAGGTGCAAGACTGAACGTCACTCTAAGAGAGAATTTCTGATTTACCCACATACTATGAGGTCTAGCCAAGGAATTAGTTGGTAAAGGTCTGTGACTGATTACAAAAGTGGTAGAGGGTCCACTTGGACCATTATAAAATAGTTATTTTACCAGATTCTGCACATTTCAAGGCCAAAGCTACTGGTGAAAGCATAGTGGTTAATCTGCTATATGCTAAAAAGTAAAAGGAGGAGAAAGCTGCAGGAGAATTGTTATTTTAAGGCAGTTTGTAAGCAAAAGCATTTTCCTTAAAGCAGAGATGCTCAGGTGGTCAGGGACCATCTGTGTAACAAGATCAAAGAACATAGGTTTCACTTCTATAAAAATTAACTATACCCATTGTTACAGTGAAACCCAAGATCAAGGTCAGTTTTGAATGGCAAACTCCTGAAGCTTTTGGGTTTTTTTACAATTAATTAAATAAAGGTAGAGGCTTTGACCTCAAGTCAGAATTTTTTAGCAGGAAGTGGAAGTAAAAAGATGTTGCTAAAAGACAATCATTACTTCACTGTAGTTTGTACTAATTGCTGGATATAGATTGTGCAGTACCATATCTGGGCTTTTCAGCTTCTGCCTTTGATCTCTGAATGGTAACATGAAACATTTGAGTTTTTTCTCTCATCATGCCGCTTAGTAACATTAGAACAATCTTTGTATTCAGCTGTATACCACAGTGATGTGGTGAATGTGTGTCTGTTGCTCTGTGTATGGCATCAGTCTGTACTGCATTTACAGATTCCAACAACTGCTATGATATAAATAACCCTGGCATATTTTCTTGTAACTTTTGCCCTGGATGAAACAAAGTGCATGGTGAAGTCAAGAAGAAGACGACTATAGCTCTTAACTACGTGCTGTAATTGCACTCCGGTGTTGCGTGGTGGCATGTCATGTACCAAGGAAAGCACCGAATGGTTTCAGGCTGTTGTTTGACTTTATTCCTTTCTGACATCTGAGGGCAATGTTCTTAATACTGTCATATTAAAAATATGTTCCGTGGATATGCCTTTTTAAATACGTGCCAATACCAGTTAAAATTATTGTGGTGTTAATGATCTCCTTATATAATGTTTCTTCAATAGAAAGAAATAGTAATTTATGGAAAGCTTCAGAAAACTTCAGCTTTATTCTACACAATTTATGTTGCCTGTTTAGCAAACAATAGGAAATAAATCTAATGCCTCTAAGGAAAAGTGAAATAACAGATACCAGAGTGAATATTATACATAGCCTGTGAACCGATGCCTGCTTTGCACCTTTATCTTACTTAGTTTTAAGTACCACATTTCATGGGAGAAAGAGCTCTCTGCATTCCTACAAGTGCTCAGAGCTGTTTTAGACACGATTAACATTTTTTAATCCTGATGAGATTACTGAGGAATGAGCTCACCTGTTTTCTTCTATGTAGAGCTCAGAACAGAGGTACAGAGCACTCACTCTTTTGAGAAGTCAGTACTCCCTCCTGAACGTAGTCATGGATTTGTTTTGACATTTTTCAGTCACCTCTCATTGTGTGAAAGTTTTCCAGGGTAGAATCGTGTTCATTTAGAAGAAAAATAGTCTGCTTTTGTGCTCCTACAGACCACTTACTCTATCCAAAACCTTGATGAGTCTGTGATGTATGATTCTCTGTCCCACTATCCCTGAAACTAGCACTTTTTAAAACTTGTCATGCTTTTATGACAGTGAATGGGGAGATCCGAACTGCACAAGCAGAGTGTTAGCCATACAGACAATACTTAGCAACATATATTGGACACACCTTCTGCTCTCACCCCAAAGGCTACAAAATGTGGACTTTGTCTCACCTGCTCTTTGCCTGTCCTCCCTTGTCAAATCAACAATCTGTGAAACATTAAGAAGAGTGAAGCTGGGGCCTTCTGTTGAGAGTAGTCTCAAATGTTCAGTTCAGGAGCAGGAAAAATCATCTGGCCCAAATGTACGTGTCAGAGATCCAGATCAGTCGACTTGAAGATTTTTTCTTTATTCCACAGATTACTGGAGTCATACATATCATGTATACAGCTCTATAATAAGCAGAGGAATGCTTAACAGTTTGACATTTTGTGTAACCCTTTCTGTAGATAATTAAAATTCAAGATTAATAGGACAAGCTAAAGGCAAGTACTTTAGTAAGAGAAAGAGAAGAGGAAGTAAGCTTATGAGAAATAAGAAAGGAAGAATTATTACTGACCAGACACTGTAATACTGCATTGTATATGCACGACAAAAGCATGCGAGAGGTCCAAATAGCAGGGGTGGAAGGAAAAGGAAGAAACTAACACCTTAATGAAGGAGGAGCAGTGGGAGATTTGAAAGAAATAAGACAATGCTGCAGGGGCAGATTAAGCGCTAGATTTTATTTTTTTTTAGTGTAGTTTAGAGGATTGTACATTTAACAAAGCAAGATACAGGAAACAGATATGGGGCTTTGAGGACAGGAATGCAGCAGTAGTTTGTAGCACAGCTGCTACAGACCCATCTAGATATGGGCACTTGAATCTCTCAGTAAGAGCTTGTTCTCACCAACAGGGAAGGG
>NW_008595254.1:0-28579 GCF_000691845.1 Merops nubicus | reverse complement strand
TTCTATGATTCTATGATTCTAAAATTTACTTACTATCTAGATCAATAGAATTTAAATATTAAGTACTGAAGTTGCACTGGCATCTTAATCCAGAAACACAATATATTTATTGAATAATTTACTTACACCAGTATAATGATGAATTCCTCTATGCAAGCTCTCAGTTCTTCCTTCCAAGAAGCTGATTAGCCTGTGGTAAAATAGTATTTAGAGTACATGAGTTAACATTAAATGTTATTCCTCCCTCCAGCACTCTCGGGGTTCTATTTTTTAAAAAACACTACTGCAGAGAAACCTAAGAAGCAAACATACTTATTACTACCTTTAGAAAAGGTAAGCTGTTTGCTAAACTACTTTCTGGCCAGGGTAATAGAAGAATTGCTTTTCTTTAGTTAAAGATTATTTACACATTGTGATTGTAATAGCTTTTTTTCCTATGCACAGAAAAATCAGACTGCTTTGAAAGGATGGTATCACATTCCAAATATCACTATTCAAAAAGAGTCCAATTTTGCATGACCAAGGATAACGTGAAGACTTTCATACAAACATCTTTTTTCTTTCACCCTGAAGAACCTGTATAGAATGAGGGAATGCAAGAGAAGGAAGTAAAGCCATATTCATTTTGTTTCACTCATTCAGTATAATGAACTGAGAAACAGCAGAGAGGTGACAGTAACAGAACAAGCAAGGGACTTTTTCTTTAAAAAAACCCACACAACCTGGACATGAAATCCAAGTTAAGTTGAAGATTTAGAGAAGACTAGATAAAACAGACCACTGAACTAGAAATTTCTATACAGTGTTACTAGGACTGAGCTTGGTAGCAAAGTCAACATTACCCTGACAAAGGAATTGCTACATTCCTTGTAGGAATGATTGGTCTGAATTAATTTTATAGAACTCATTAATGTTTCAGAAGAAACTGCTCCATTATGGTTCCAGTTTATTATACACAGCATCTTTGAACTGCAGCTGTAATACCCATGGAAAAATATAAACACTTACCGAAAATCTACCTCTGCAAGTGTTTCCAGAAGTTCTGTCCTTACTAGCCAATATGAGCTGTTCTTCAGTGTAAGGAGGTCAACAATTAATTGCAAACCTAGTTCACTGTAACTGCTACTACATAAGCTCATGATGCAATGCTGAGAAGAAAAAATAACCTTCAGTTATATTAGAGAAGAGGTTCTCTCAATCTAAGTATGTATGTGATCACTAAAAAGAAAGTTTGTTTTATTTAGAATACTGAAAAAAGTCATTGCTTAAGAGCTAGAAGTATAAGAGCTAGGTACTTGGCAGGGCTAGAACTCCATGTGAACTGCTGAAACCTGCTTCTGAGTATGAACTCTTGAGAGGGACACAAGCCTCAGAGATCAGAGGACAATTCTCCCAAGAGCAAGGTCCAAAACTCACAGGGCTTAAACAGCACAAGCACTATATTCTTATTTGTTCCAATACAGTATCTCCTAATTTCCACAGGGTGTTTTTAGACACCCAGCTTTTGAAAAAGTCATACCTCCTCACTTCAATGACTGTTGAGCTAGATGCATGATGTGTGATCTCTGGTTATAGAACCCTACACTTCTATGTCCTATTTAACTACTTTCTTGTTTGTAGATTAACAACCCAAAACACTTTAGAATGTTTCTGCTGAAAGATATGAAGTCAGACTACACTACAAACTGTGAGAAAGAAAGTCAAAACTGACTAGTATAAATTGCCTGAACTGAACAATCAAGTGAAGTCTTCTAAAAAGCCATAATCATTAAGTATAATACTATGTAAGAACAGTATATACAGGCAATAAGATAATAAAATTAAATTACCTTTTTAACCTTCTGTTTCATTTCCTCTCCTCAGCTCTATCACAGACTCCTCCTCTTAGCACATGAAATCATACTTTGCGTGTTAACCATCTGCATTTTACTAAAAGCTGTGCTTTGCCTCACTGACCCATAAGTTGCAATACAGTCAGCCACTGTGTGCCTCTCCACAGTGAATTTATTTCCCTTGGCCTCCAATTTGTCCTTGTTCTAATTTTTAAAAAAAATTTCTCAAGGGCAACCTTCTTCTTGCACTCCACTGCTTTTTCACAGAAAAACTTCCACAAATATTACTGCAATAAGATTCACAAGCTCAAATTTCCACTCACAAATCCAGCTATTGTCTCTAACAATTGCCTGATGGATGTTCCACCCCATTTGGAACATGCACTTTCCTGACACCTCATTTTAAAAAATTATTTCAGAAAATAATCACCATTTCACTTATTTCTGACATATAGTTTATCCTCTCCAAATAAAGGCTATAACCAGATTTACATGCTCAGACTTCCCTCATTAGGCTAGATATCCTTCCTACCTAACGCACTCATCCTACTGTTAAAGGTTCACACCAATACATTTATGACTAAAAGTATTGCAGTCTAACCAATATAGTGGCTTTCCAGCTGTTTGTTCCTTTATTTCTGTGCCTGAATACATGTTTTCTACAATAAAGTTCTTGGGGAAGAAGTAATTTTTACCAGGTTTATACACCTGAGCATAGCAGGATCCTAGTCAATGAATAACACCTCTGTGATCTGTGGTCCTGTAAATAAATTACTACTTCTGCTTACCCTCACAGCTGTACAAGCCAGTTTGCATGTAACAGAGGACTCATCTTTCAGTGTTTTCTGTAGCAGAGGTATGCAGTCTACCAAGGAAAAGTGATTCCCTAACAAAAAAAAATTAGAGCCATGAAACAACAGAAAATTTTGCTTCCATTATAAAAAAACACTTAAAATAAGTTGTTACCTGTTGAACTTCTGACATTTATTAGCCATTTTTCCACATCAAAGCGGGATTTAATTAGAATGGAGTTGACAATTGTTCCACACAGAATGGCAGTAGCTCCTCTGATCTGAGGATCCCCATGGTCAATGTAGTTCAGAATATCCGATACATACTGCTCCTCTAAGAAAATAAGTTACAACTACTTTATTTTAAAAATACTAGTCTTCAACTTATCCCTAAAAATGTTTCAGTGGAGGTACCAGTTATTGTACCGTCATTGTCAGTGTATTCACAATACGGCTCAGTTCTACCTTTCATAGATCCTCCTGCATGTACTCCACAGATCACCCACACCATCCAGACCAAGGATCACACATGAACACACTAGTGATTTAATTCAATTGCACATAAAGACCTCTGGGGAAATCCAAGAAGAGTTCTGGTGAACACTCCACCTTTGCCACTATCAGTTAAGTACTGCAGGTCCCTGCTTATCACATTGCAGCATTTATAGAAACAAACCAAATGGCTTAGAAAACATTTGGCTTATCACCCTAAGATAGCTTGAAATAATTTAGAAGAAACCATTTAAGATAAACAAATCATTTCTATATAGCAGCTATACAACAGCTTTAACTTGTCAGAAGCAGTACAAGCTTGTCCACTGAAACTTAAGTCTTCCTAAAAAACAATCTCACCACATGTGCTACTAGCACAGGCAGCACATTTATTCCAATTGGTGCAATATTTGTTTGCAAATACTGAGCTCGATTTAGAGTTTTCAGTTTAGATGCTGCCTCACCTATCCGGAAACTCAAACTCAACTATTAGAATGGGGACTATGTGAACTGGAACATACCATACTCTTCTCCTACTGCTTCAAGGGGTGTTTTATACAGTTTGCTGAAGAAAGACTCAGGGTGAAGTGCGACGGCTGCTCCAACACAACTTACTGCCAAGGCTTTTACACTGACTCTTACATCTCTATCAGGAACTAAAGCTGGAGAGAATTAAAAAAAGAGTAATCAAAAGATTTCTGAATTGTTTTAAGTTAATAATTAACTCTGTAGGATATAAATAGCTTAGCCTGGGCAAAAGAAAAAAACCACAAAAGGTAGAGCAAGCTTTTTCATTTTATCACAGACACCAGTTATATATTGCCTTTTTTAAAACAAAGCACACAACCAATAACCCATACACACTTCCAACTAAGTTTCTTCACTGCTGAGAGCACAGCTACTGTCTTTCCAAGAACATTAGCAGAGTACCTGAACAAAAAAGGATAAAGTTCCTCTGACTACCACACAAAAACCCCACAAAAATAGCAACACAAACTTACAGAAATGCTCTAAGATGTTAGAAGTGGAGGAAAAAAAAAAAAAATTCAACTCAGCATTTCAACTATGTCTGAAGTACATTTGAAAAACTTAAAATGGAATTCAAACAACTCTGTGATAAAGCTAAAAAGAGTCACTCGTTTTAATTAAACAAATAAGGCATAGTAAACAAAATGAGCTGTAAATATATTAAGTACTCAAAAAAACATTCTTCTGAACTTGTTTTAGGAGTTCAAGTGAATGAAGTGTAACTCAGAAAACTATTTCTTTACTGAGGTATTGATACTTTTATAGTGGACAAACTGGGCACCCAGTACTGATGAAAAGAAATACTGATACCACTTGATTCCCTTTGCAGCTCCACAGAATTTATGAACCATCATGGCCCCACAGGTTAAATGTCAGAGGAATTTACAAATTGTAAATGTAATTAAGTATTTGACTTACAGGTCAGTTTACTATCTTAGATGTCCAATCGTTCAAGACAGGATTCATTGTAAAATGAAATTAAGTACTAAGAATTAAGTAAAACAAATCTTAAGTATTTTCAGTTTTTCCTGTACCCTAGTGTAGTCACTTAAGTCAGGACTGTCACAGAAAAAAACACTCACCCTTGAAATCTCTAATAAAATGAGATACTAAAAACCAGACAGAGTAAACTGATCCCACTACCAACTCTGTACTTTGAGAGACACAATGAACCAATGAGTCTTGAACAGAAACTTACCTCCTTTCTCCCCAGTAAGCAGAAAAGAGGCTGACAGAAGTCTAACGCAGTGCACTAAAGGAGCAGAATTCCCATCTGTATAGTGACCTATGTCTCCCTTTACCCTTGAGGGCTATTGAAGGCAAATCGAAATTTTTACATAAATAAAAATTTATCCTCAGTTTAAATAAAACATCAAGCAGAACAAGATTTAGAAATACTGCACATCCCCAAATGTATAAAGGTTGCAATACCAAACATTTAATATATACTTCAAAAAAAGCCTTAAAATGTAATGCTTTGGGGAATTTTGTACCCAGTATCAGAACTGGTTTAATTTTACCACTTAAACAATAATAATTCTTTAGATATTCCGAACTACCTAGACCTGCTGTTTGCTCTGAAGGAGTCTAGTAAACCACTGACACGAAACAATGCTCTCTAGAAAATCTGAATGAAAAGCAATAAATTCCCAAGTTGCTTCCAAAGGTGGCTACACAGCCTTCTGTAGTTCCACACTTAGACTTCCCCAGCAGCCCAAGCTGATTTAACTGTGCCCACCACAAACAATTCTTTTTCCCCAGGCCACACCAAAATCCAAAGCTAAAGTCAAAAAACATATTAGGAAATTAATAACCTGTGGTTAGAATGACATGAGCCTCTTCACAAAAAGACAGCCTCTAAGAGTAAGACATAACTTCTGAGATCATGAAGTCACCTACAGGGTTAGCAACCAGTGCAAAGATATTTTGGGTAATAAAGCCTCAGTGTACACTACTGACACACAGACAAAAGAGATTTGTGATCTCAGCAGTTTGTGTTCTGTTATGGTTTTGCTGGTGATTATATGAAAGCTATCAACACTTGTGTATTCACCTTATGTTAAATCAAATTCAGGCTATAACTCATTGTATTATTAACCAGTTATTTTGACCTACAATGAAGTACACCACATACAGGCTACCCACATTTGACCTAATTTACATGCTCATAACTGAATTTTTAATTAACTTAGTTGTTTTAAACTTTAAACCAGACCACTGTGACTACTCACCTTATTTTCATGATCACTAGGATCTGCTGCATCTTCTTTTGATGTGAATTTATCTACACTGCTATCAGAAGGCTGCCTACTATGGCTCATGGTTTTCAAAAGGTGGGGCTGTTGAAGAGCTTTAGAAAATGGCAGTTCATTAAATAACATTTCAGATGCAAATTGAAAGCGCTTTAACCGAACTTAATTATACAAACATGAAAAATAAATTAGCAGTGATCAAAACAAGCAATTCATTAGTAGTGTTGAAATATATTCCTTACTTTACTTTTCAATCTAGTTATTTGTTTTTCATATCCACTATGCGAGTCTTCAGTCCCTTCGAAGTTAGACAGCAGATACAACTGTAACACCTGCTCAAAATGTGTCACCAGCTCTGTGTCCATCCCTTTGTGTGTCCCACATTTATCAACATACCAACAGAAGAATTTCTGAAAGACTCAGATGAATCATCTTGGAGCATATTTGCAGCCTCATCTTCCTCATCCTGCAGCTGCCCAATTTGCATTCCAGAATACTGTCCTTCAGCACTCTCCAAAACCTACACAGTGCAAGGACAGGACTTAAAATGACTTAACACATAGTATTAAATCTCAAACATGCAGTGTTAGTAATCTGTAACGAATCTGAAAGCAACTATGAGTCTGATAAATATTAGTGTGCAGCTGCATGCAGGACCCTCAGCAGTTCCCCTCCTCCTCCAGCATTTGGGCTACTGGAGGCCACAGTTACATCTGACTGTCTCCCATCTGAACCATGAACTTCCATATTAGCAGTAAGAAAGTCAAGCGCTTGGTGCATTCCCTCCCCCGCAGCTCTCCTTGCTCCTTTCTCTCAAACACAATCATCCATCTATCTCATCAGCTATAAATCACAACCAACACCTTTGTCACAAACTGAACTTGTTCCTTGCTGTCAAACTCTCCCATAACTTCCCTTGTCCTAGATACATAAGTCAAACTAAGAATGCATTGTGTACAAAGGACAAGTAAATTTATATTTTTTTTAATTCCTTCATTCTCAACAAGAGAGTACTAAAATGGACACTTCTAGAAGAGAGTTTGACCCTCAGAACCAATGCAATATATAGGCAGTAGGTATATGGGGAAATAACCAGAAAAGTAATTAATGATGATAATAGAAGACAGTAAAAGTAGAAAATACTTCACTGCAAGTTTATCAGAAGAAAAGATACTTCTTCTTCAGTGACTCCCTGACTTTATAACCACCTGGAAATTGTTCAATAAAATGCTTGTGTGCAGGTAAGTGGGACAACCTGTCAATCTACTACGAAAAAATGATTTTACTTATAATTACTGCTTGTAAACAGTATGCAAGCTCACACATGCAACGGTCTGAAAAGAATTTTCAAGAAATGCATCTTGTCAATAAATACCTGCTCACTTCAGCCTCTGCACTGCCTACATTTAATTCAGAGACAGAGCAATTAACATCACTCCTTTTGTTTTCAAATCCTCACACGTGCAGGAACATTTGCTTAGTTTGTAAATTCACCACTTTTTGTAGCAGTAAGCAACTATTACTGTTCCAAAGTTACTGTCAGCAAAGTGAAGTCTAAAGTTTGATAATGTTTGGAAAAAAGAACTTAAATTCCAAGTTTTCCGCTTTTTGCATTCTCTGCTCTTGCTCCCAAGTAATTATATTTTTGCTGGTTTTATCACAACCTCAAAATACACTTCCCTAGTGAGACATTTCTTAGAATAGCTGTATTGTATGCACTTTTCACGTGTTCCGTTAGATGTGTAACTGGTACATTAGTAAGTCATGCATTATTTTCTCAGTATAGAAGAAATCCTTAAGATGGAATAAAAAAAAGCGCTGTGTTGCCAAGTGAAAAGCACAGGCAAAAGACAATGAAGCATTAGGTTCCAAAAGTACTCCTCTATCATTCCAAATACTGTTCACCCTTTAACACTTCCATTAGTCCTCCAGCACCAAAACAATTTTATCTATACAAAAGGAAGGATATGTTTCTAAAAGGATTTATGTCAAGCCTTTGATATTGACATTTTTCCAGGAAGTGACAATCTGTTAATGCTTTCATGACCTACCCAGTGAACACACCGATTACATCTTTGAAGTTTTTAGTTACTGCTGAAGTGAAAGTGTTAAAAGGAGGTCAAGCTCTTCAATAGAGGTGTGAGCTGCTGACCTTTCCACTGTTACTAGCTGAGGATGGAAAAGTAGAAGACGAGTAAACAGATGAATCCAAGTCTGGGCCCTCCATGGAAGAGCTCTGAGATATGTCGGGCCCCTCAGTAGAAGGGGATCCCCCCTCTGCCCGTTGCACACTTACAATTTCAGAACTGTCTGAAGGGGTTACAGCAGAGTCTGGACCTTCTGTAGTAGTCTGAGAGCTATCACTAATTGGTGAGGATGCCTGTGTCCCATCATTCAAGTCCATAGTGGGATCTGACTGAACAGCACTGATCTGGCTGGAGCTTCGACTAAGCACGTCATCTTCTTCCCCTTCAGTAGCTGTGCTTGTCAAATCACAGCCTGTCAGGTCTACAGAGTCTGACTGCAGCGTATGCTGGGAACGTGGCTGCTCAGTGATGATGTCGTGTGCGGTCGGATCAGCAGCTGAAGTCCCTGCTGACCCAGCTGTCGACACACCTGATGAAGAAGCCAGCTCACTGGTTATCTCGCCCTTCACAGAACCTGCCAAACACAGACATTTACCAGTCAATCAAGTGTTTAAACTTGTGTTTCACTCTTGATATGGACATCACATACTAAGCCACATATTAAACGAGGCTAAGGAAAGCACAGAATAAACAAACTGCAGGTATGGAAACAATCATCTGTAAGATGGTATTCCATCTATACCACTGCCTCAGCATGACAGCCTATCCATTAAAAAGAACACACATTTTCCTAATGACACGGACTGCAAGTTTTACATCCAGGAATATTTACAGTTTCAGATTTGTTGGCCCATCCGCTTCCTAGTCACCATAACACATCACTTTTGTATTTTACATTGAGCCATAAAAGAATGGATTTTTAGCTTCCAGTAACACACGCTGATTGTGCTAAGGAGAAAGTCAGCTACCTGCAAATGGTGCAGCATTAACATCTGATCGGGTTTCAGGATCATCCTCCAAACCTTCTTCACCAAGAAGGATCTTCCCTGAGCAATGACAGAAGAAAAACCTTTACAGTTTTCCAAATTTACAGTCAACTTGACATGCTGAACAGTTCAAGACAGTTATATGTAAAACCTATTTTTAAAAAGTTTACCCAAATAATTTTTTCAAAGCTACAACAGGCAACAGATGGAAAAGAGAAAGGAATGAAGAAAGTGAATACCCAGTTCCTCACAATCTGATCAGGAGAAAAACAGGCAGCAGTGACAAGGAAACACACTAAATTTTTAACAGTGTAACCATTCAGGAAACTACCTATGACCTTATTCATTCTAGTTTATTTTTGTGGGCTCTATTTACGATCCAGATTTCATTAGGTATGTCCTATTACTAAGGACTGAACACCTGACATCCGCCCTCAACTCAGAAGGGCACCAAAGCATCTCAAGTAATAGAATAAATAACATCTTCCTTCTTAAGGCTATGAAAACTATCAAAGAATACTTGCAGTTTGGGGCTTGGAACTCCAATGATAACAAAATACATAGGGGGAATAGCAGCACAGACTAGAAGGACAAGAAAACATAAGTGGGACAGAATGATGAACCACAGACAGCAGCCATTAAGATCTAGGGACTATTAAGGCAAAATCCTTCATAGAGGCTTCTGTCATAGGAAAAATGAGAAACTTATAACCTGGCAGTTATCACTGAGTTAACTTACTCACAGACTAGTATCTATTTAAACAGGCACTGGAAAGCAAAAGGTATCTGCAGATGCACACTGCCAACCAAGGACACAACTGCACTCTAAAGTCTGTGAATGGGACAGGATACAGAGTGCAGAGGGAGCTACTGGCCCCAGCCTTCCAGATCTCACCAGTCACTTGGTGAGACGAAAGGATTCATGAGAACTGCTCTGAGATAAGCATGTTCTGCCATTTAGAATAAGCTTCACTGGTAGTCTAAGATTCACCATGCAAGATACCAACATTCTGATAACTTAAATGTGAGAAAACATGCCTGGAGTTACCAGAGGGTAAAAAAAGCATTAACAGGTTTTTGTATCAATTTCTGTATCACAGCTGCTTTCATACAAAGCAGTAACCCTGTTGAATTTCTTCCTCCAATGTGTTTTATGCAATTCAAACCTGTAAGGCAGAAAAGTAACTGACATTTCCATGAATGTTTATGTAAAGTAATAGAACTACATACTCCTATGAAAGAATGAATAAAATTCTGCTAAAAGTTCCCCACAAGAAGCTTGCAAGATAGTATGTCATTCACTACTCTCTCATTTATATCCATTTCACTAAAAACAGGACAATATTCTGCTCCCCACAGCTCACCACCTTTAAAAGGGAAATTTGAAGAACACCGAAAAAACTCATTTGAGGTACTGGGCTGTAGAAGTTTAAAGGAGCGTACAAAACAAGCTGCAGGACACTTATCCACTATTTGGAAAAAAAAAAAAAAATCAGTTAAAATGCAGAACATAGGCTTTCATTTAAGAATGAATTTTCAGCCTTTTTTTCAAATAACTTTCTGAAGCCAAGAAGCCAACATAGGCCAGCTGCTCAAAACTAAACTTGGTCTGAAGCAGTAAGACTGAAAAGACATGGTATATCTGATTTCTTGTGATAGGGTCACAGATTTCTGCAGATCAGCCCCACTTTATACACCTATACACAAAGGAGGATTACGGTTAGAGAAGTTTCACATATGGCCAACAGCAGAAGCCTACTACTCTATATTGTAGCAGACTGCAAAACGACTTGAAGTAGAAACAGGAATAGGCTTGATATTTCCCTCCTTTCTACAGATGAGGGGAACAGGAGATGAGAAATTCACAACTTGAAATTAAACCTGTACAAAGCACAAAATTGTAAACAGATTTCTTCATTTATGCTACTGTTTTAGCAAAATCTTCATACCATGATCTTGGAAAAGGATGAAAGTTGATGACTCATACATTTTTCCCACTGAGTGAAGAAACATTATTGTTTTAACAAGCACCTTAATTGAATTTGCACTATTATTAATATTGAGTTACATTGAAGAGTGCTAACAATTCTAAGTATCAAAGTTGAGTTACTATTTTTCATTGAAGAGTATTATTCACTGTTACTCTGATTTGTTGCATTCTGCCTCAGCTCCAGATGCTACAGGAATACGTACTTTCAGAACATCGCCTTTTTTCCAGCCTATTGTTTCTAAACTAGAAACTGTCACTGCATCCATGAGCATTCTTTTAGCTCCAGCCACTATTTCAAGTTTAGAGAATCTTAAAGCATATAAGGAGACAGGGAGATCCTTAAGCACTGGGAGACTCCTTGAACACAAAGATAGGAGGACATATCTGGAAAAAGAGTAAGCTAGTTGCTATAATGGCCCTTCAAGTTTGTATAATCTCATTTAGTCTTAAACTGTTTTCTTCAAATTTTTCTTTTCAGCATTGTATACCTCTGCTTACTGTGCTTGCACTGGTTGCACTACAATCATAGTTCCACTTCAGTAACAACATTTTGCTCATCTAGAATAGGTGATGAAACACACAGCTGTATCTAGAGTGATTCTAGGACTGATATGGCTGGTTTTAGGCAAAGTGTAAACAACTAGATGTGAAGTACTTCCATGCACAAACTGGGAGAGAATACTTCAGAACAAACTATTATTTGCAATCCTGGTAAACGAATTACCTATTGAAGAAAGAAATTAAAGCGCACAGTAAGACAAAATGCAGAGAATTAATCGTCAAGAATAGAAAAAGAAAAAAAAATATCAAAGCATGCAAACATACACGTGCATTGGTGAAAGAAAAAAAAACAACACAGGCCTAATAAAACCAGGAAGGGGAATTATTTTGTGAGTTATATTAAAGGTTAAGTATTACCATCAAAAGGAAGAATGCCCTGCTCAAAAAGATTATTTTTAGATGTGCTCTTTACAAGTGAAAATGTCATCAATATTCATCACCATAATTTTGTCAGTGAACTACAGCAAAAGTAACTATTATACTACTTGGAATAATTTTAGAATACCTTGATTGCAATATCAAAAATCATGTCAGATTTATGGTGATTAAGCTCAGCTGGTAACACAAAGGCAATTGTGAATGAAGACCAAAGTTCAGCAAGACAATGAAGTGGGAAAGGGAAAGAACAAAAAAACAGGGAAAAATGAAGAGAATGTAATTAAAGATTTGGTTTTGAAAATAATCACCTTTATGTTTTCTTGCAAGAACAGGGCTGCATGAAGACCCCCCTCCAGCTGCAAATCACAGAAAGCAACACATCAGGGCAAAGAAAGCTGCTGAAATCATGAAGGAATTCTTATATCCACAAATGGGAAGGAAAAAAACACCCAGAAAAAAAAAAATAGCAAACTTATCACTTTTGAAGTCCAATTTTTTTTGGGTCATTCACCAAATGACTTTTTATTTTTCTAAGTCACTTGTGAAAAAGGTTTGGGTGTTTTTCTTTTTTTAAAAAAAAATAAGCTCTAAATTTGACTGCTATGATTGCTTCTGGCTAATGAATTATCTTCTACTAGCAGCAATATTAGAATGATCCATTAGTTCAAAACAGAAGTCTTGATAGAAATCCAGTCAGAGATTGATTCTTTTGAAACAGGCAAGTAGCAGTTAAGAGAATTTTAACAGCATGCACTTACAGACAAGAACACTGATTTAAACAGTTAGGGATAAACTTAAGTCATGCTTTTATGTTGGCTTTGGTATTCAGCAAGGAGCTCTCAGTAATTATAAATTCTGATTGCATCAGCTTTTTATGAATCAGTTGTCAGGTGCTTGGCAGGAAGAACATTAATTGTGGGAAAAAATCTGTCACCACAGTTAACTTGTTCCATGTAACCAAAAAAAACCATCAAAGACTGTAAAAAGTACTCTGGAATTTGTCATTACTCAATGAATGTGTACACACTTAAATAAAGGATGGAAAAACCTTTCACTGTGCCTGGGGGGGAGAAGGTCATGCGTAACTTGATACATTTAATTTTATCCTTCATACTTTTTGCACACACCGAGAAACTGAGCTGGTGATGTTTGTTGACCTCTTTTTACTTAAATTACCAAAAATATAGCTTACCGATAAGTTCCACTATACTCCCACTGCGGTTCCTGCTGGCTGATTCATCTCTGGATACACTGACCTGTGCGATGCCCCCTGAAGCAGTCAAGGCATGGAGAAGTTCAGGTGGTGGTGTTCTAAAGAGCTGCTGTAATAATTCTAAAGCTCCAGTCACAACATTATGGTCCTGATGCTGGGTGTAATGCAGAGTCAGTTCATAAACCTAAAACCCAAAGTACTGAAGTAAGTCTCTATGAAAACAGAACATATGTTTCTTCTTATATACATTAAACTTCAGTGGTACACTGACTGATATTTGCTGTGTCTAATCTTTACCACAGTCTTCCAAAGGAAAAATGCCAGTTAAACATAGCCATTCAACTGCCTTCTTGGTAGGAGTCTGTTGTTTCTGTTTATTGTTGCAGAAGGAGAAATCACATCACAAAGCAGCGTAACATAATTTTTCAGCTCCTTTGGGAGCACCTCAAGTACTTCTGATGCATTTTTCTGGGATTTCTGGCCAGTATGTATCAACAACTCCAGTCACTGGACCAACTATCATTTACCAAGATGAACAGGAATTTGAGAAGAGAATTCAGGATGTTCAACATCATAACTAGCACTACATCATAGTATATGCAAGATTTATTTCTCTTCCTTCCAATTAGCACATCTCAGGTTAGAGTTATTATTCATATTTTACCTGTGTAAGTTGTTCTGGTGAAGGTGAAACCTCTGCTTCTTTTCTTGTCACACCAAAACTGCCTTTCAGGCTGGTATCCTTCACTTGCTGTTGCAATAAGGGTATGAGATACCTTAGGGTGAGTAAAACACCCAGAATTAAAAGAGTAGGATGATCATCTTCTACAGGAACCAACAAACCTGGAGGCAGAAAAGAAGCACCCTACTCACTTACTGATAGTTGTTAGTTTCAACACAAACATTATTTCACCTAGTCCATATAATAGCTTTCAAAAAAATAGACAACCAAAACCTAGCATCAACTTAAGAATGCTTTCTAAATACAGAAACATTTGAAAATATGCATTATTTAATATTTCTGACCATGACTTAACCAATGTGGGAGAATGGTCAGAGGATCCTTTCTCACCCTCCCTGTTCCCTCTCTTCTCTCAATAAAAACACAGAAGAAATTTATTTTCTAATACCTGATGCTTTCACCAAGTGATCTAGACTCTCTGGCTCCCCTCATCTGCCTCTTCTCTCCATCCAGCAGTTCAATGAAGGCCAATCAGAACTGAAACACACGCTTCTATCCTAACGAACGCCATTTACACTTTTACTCAAGTACTGGGATCTCTGTTCTGTTTATCTACCTGTTAATATATTTTAGGCTTGGTTCTGTTATTAAGAACAGATGTAAGTTATGTAGGGAAAACAACCTTCTATTTGACAATTAAAAAAAATTTGAATTAATGGAACTCCTATTAATGGCCCTATCTGAGTTCAGTGCCATTGCCAGGATGTTATAAAAGATCACTTTTGAGGCAGGAAAGAACAACGTGTGCACTGAAGTACACCATTCTCAAGTCACAGAGCAAGGGAAGTTGCTACGTGGCATTTGAATTTTTCACCTGTTCTTAAAAGATGCAAGGCTAACAATAATGCTTTCTGTATCCATTAGCCTTCCTCAGCTCTCCTTTTGCAATAAAGTCTACACAGTGAAGAACTCCCGTCAGTAACAAAACTGAGGCAAAATCTTCCACTGCAATCCAGATAAACATCTCATCATGAGTTGCAACACACCCCAAAGACCATGCAAATTTCCCAGCTGAAGAAATACAGAAGTGATACCTGATGTAAAGTTGTGTGGTTTTAAATTTAAAAATTCCATTTCTGGTCTAAATTAGGTTTTCAACAAAGAAACTACATGATGGTACTTCTAAAAAAGGTTAGAGAGTATGTTTCTGTGACCCAGAGAACAGCAGTCAGGTCCTCCACCTCAGATCTGCTGCACTAGCAGCCAAGCTCAGGAACAATGCAAGTCTTCACAGACTCTAGAGCAAGTTCTTCCAGAATCCCTAGACCTCCTCATTTTCCAACAGGCTACTTGCTTCTCTAGCTTTAGCTGTTTCTTTTCAACATTACTGAATTAGCACTGCAGCACACAGATAAAAATAGCTTTAGTCATATGCTCAAATAACATAAAACAGAGAAAGCATTACCAGTGTAACTGCTAGTCTAAGTATTCTTGCTTTGCCTGAAAAATTCTCACATGTGAAGCGCGTCTTAAAAAAAAAAATTCATGTTACTTCTCCTAAAGGAAATTATTTCTTTTCCTGAGTCTTACCTAAAAGAACATTCAATAACCAGGCATAAAAATACTGTGTTCTTCGTGAATGCTGACAGATGCTCACTGCTGATCCTGCTGCTGTTCGACGGATAGTAGGGGAACTGGATTTAAGATTAGCTATGAAAGCCTTCAGTAAAACCTAGGAACAAAGACACTTAACTTCATGAGAAATGAGACAAAGGAATTAAGTCAGAAAATATATTTTTCATTCATTCAAAGCATGACTTAACATGTATCATAAGAGCAACTTTTGCCTTAACTCACACACGCAGCTGCAAGACTGCTTTCTGTAATACCTGACTGGTAATGCTGACAGCTTGCTGTGCCTCTGAGATATAACAGGGAGCACGACAGGTTAAAGAAAGGTACCTTAATCTCATTGTCATTTGCAAAGTTGCCAAAGGCCGCCATGATTTTTGGTATTGCTGCAGCTAGTGTCTCCTGTACGGATTCTTCGGGTCTCTTACTTATTCGTGTTAGACAGGGCAAAAGGTTCACTAAGTATGGCCTAAGCATGGTAAAAGAAAAACTCATTTGAGATCAGAACAGCACCCATCCAAATATTTTTAATTCATACTCAAGTTCTGTGGTATAACTATATCATAAAAAAGATGTACCTGTTAGCTACACAGAACGTAGAAAAAAGACAATCTTCTGAATACAATTTGCAGACATCAAGAGAAGAATATACTTAAAAAAAATAGAAGTCATTGTCTTAAAGTTTTCCCCTTCCTCCCCTCCCAGTCTCCCCTTCCTCCCGCCTAGTCATGTACAGCACAAGACCAAAACTAAAAGAAAACCAGCTAATCCAATAAAAGCTGCTTCAGAGAGAATAACATGACAGGAATTCTTCCAACGTTCCAATTATGTATTTAAAACTTCAGAACAGTAACATTTTGTTAAGATCTGTATTTTGTAAAATATTCTTTGGGAATATCATTAGTGGGACATGTTTACCTGCACTTTTGAGGCCGAACTAGATGGGCAAGCTCAGCAAATCTCCAGAGTGCAGCACGTAGGCTTCTGGAAGCACCATTCTAGACAGAATATATAACTGTTACAAAACCATTTCCTAAAACACTTATCTATAGTATAAAATAGCATACAGTTTTATATCATTTTACTTAAACAGATAAAAATGTAAGGTCTCTGGAAGCCATAAATTTCCTTTATCCAAAAGGAAGTAAGTCAAGCCAGCTCCAAGACTGCCTTCATTTTTCTAGCTGTTACTAAGAATTTTCCACATGACCCGAAATGAATAATAATGACCCAAGAAAAAGAAGGAAACGTCTGAGATTTCCACTCTGCTGTAGTCAGCTTAAAATACCACAGAGAAAGGCACCAACCAAAGAAACACTGATGATACGACTCTAAAAGACACTGCAACACTTGCAGAGATTTAAATGCAGCATAAAATCAACAGCAGTTGAAATATGTAAATAAGCAATTTTCAGCTCCTGAGCACAACAAAGAAAAAAACCCACATGCTGGTAACAGCTTGCATCCTGAAGTTTAGTAGCTACATCCTATCTAGACCTATTGTCTAGGATATAGTAAAGCTCCTTGGTATTGTCGGAAAAACAAAAAACTACACAAGTCAGAGGTCTATGTGAAATTTTGTATCTGTTTAGTTCAAATCTAATCAAAAAGCTTCTCAAGGTCCTCTGAAGACAGAGCTGAGATGTTTAGAAACTCATTTCTTTCCTGTTTTCTTCAGTTAGTGTATCAAAGGCTCATGGTCATGACAAGTAAAACCCTTGCATCTGAATTACAAACTGTGCATTTTTCAGGTTCAGAGCCAAACAGATTCTGGCATGGCTCTGAAAGTGAACCAACTGATGCACAAAACTCAGTCTCCTCAGTGCTTCTGTTATGCCTGCTATCTCTCTCTCTTGCCTCTGTCTGTCAAACTCAGGAGCAAATATTTAAGAAGCACATGCCACCTGAACAACAGAATATTTATTCCTGCACCTGGTCATAACATTCAGAAACTTTAAAGCAATTTTTCATTATGCTGGCTGGTTTTTGTTGATTAGCTAGACATCCAATTCTGTATCCTCAAAAATTGTGTGACATTAACATACAACAATACAGTAAGATATTTATACAGGGCTTACAAGTAGACCACATCTGACAGAAGAAAAGCTATTCATATCGCTTTTGTTATTTATTCTCTAGAGCTCTACCATACCCATAGAAATAACTGTCTGACAAATAACACCTATATTTTCTCCCTATACAAGCCTTGCTGTATGTTTATAGATGCAAGAGACATGATTTCAGTGACAGTCCTGAACATGGCATTTCTCTTTCGCAGTCATATACATGAAAAAGGCTATTAGTAAAATTCTTCCCATGGACATACTAAAATTGTGGCTTTTGGTGCAAAGAGAGATGCTTCGGTAGTTTTACCTGTGCTTATTACAGAAGCTGTAAATACACATCACACTCACAAAGCAGTTAAAATTTTTATCAGGTCACTTTAGGTCTTGATCAAAAGATTCCTCCAAGAAGTTAGATCAAAATAAGAATGTCACTGTCCTCCACCTACTTTTTACCACCCTTTGCTTGAAGTTATTCTTTCCAGCTCAGTCAGTGGAGCAAACATCGTGAATGCACCTTATTCCTTTGGATACAGAGTCACTGAGGTTAACTCAGACTGCTGTTGACACCAAATGCTCACACATTTTCTGCCAAATAAGCTTTCAGGAGTAGTTAAATCTAAACAATGCAGCCAATAGTGAGAAACCAGTAGAATAATACATTAAATAGTCACAGGTCTTTCCAAAGTGAAGCTTTGATCTTGATCTTAAAAGACATACTGTTTATTTACACTAGCAACGTTTAGTATATTCCAATATGCTAAAAACCTTAACTAAATACCATATTTCAAAAGGACATGAAAGATAGAAACTCACCTTTTTTATCTCTTTATATAGTTCTAATTGTAATCTAGGAAGATTGGAATCCATCAAAGCCTGCAATAAGATGTATTGAGAATACACTGTATGAGAGGGCACGTAGTTTTTAGGAACCATATTACACTTGTAATAAAACACAGTTTGTGCCTTTTTGAAAGCTAACTGCCCCTATATTTGATGTATAAAAGTGCTAAATATTGAAGAGAGACACCTTCACCGTTTACACATAACAAATGCAGTCAAATTTCACAAATTCTAGTAGTTATTTGCAGTTAATATTTACTGCTTTGCCCCGTCTACCTAAAAAAAGCCATATGGGATCAGACCACAAGCAGAGCCAACCTAATGTGCTTTCTGGCAATGGCCAGGAATAGACACTCATGAATAGAATATTAAGGCACAAAAATAGTATTCATAAGCAGCATGAGGTATTCCCTGCTATACATCCCACCATCAAATACCATCCCCTACTATTTCTCAAACTGAGGCTGCAGTTGTACCATTACCTTTAACAGCCCATGAAAAACCCTTCTTTCATGCATCAGCCTAATTTCTGCATCCATTTATCACCACACAGTGTTCTGGACACCAGAAGTATTGCATCCTAGGATCTAATCAAGCATACTGTGACAGAGCATACGTTGTGGTTTGAACCTGCAGTCTGGCTAAGAGCTAGGGCACATGAAATGAAAGCAAGCACTGAGAAGCAGTCATTTTCTGTTCATCTCAGCTCAATCATTCTCCCTCCATCTTTATTTTCATAGGTTTTTTTTTTTTCTTTTCTGCTATTTTAGTTCTGCTATACAGTGTCTTCCTACAAAGTATTTTGTGTATGTATTACGGTTTCCATATTTTTCCTAGTGCATACTATTATTTATGAATATTTCCACCACCACTTCCTCAGATGAAACAAGAGCTTCATACAACATAGAAATGCTTACATTGTAGATTTATGCAGTGCTGTTTAGTAACTCATTCTTTATGCCTTCCCAATAATTCAACAATGTCTAATTTTCTATCTGCCTTCTTGACCATCAACCATTAAGCTCATATCTTCACAGGATTACTCATGATGACTACAAAGTCATACATAGTACAGGCTGATGTAGAAGCCACAACTGTTTAAGCATGGTCAGTTAAGTGCCTGTGGCTCCTACAGAGCACAATTCCCCACCCTAAAACTGTATGCCCCAAAATGTCATTCCCCCAACCATACCACTCATTGTAACAAAATGGTATTGCCTTCCCAAGAAATATCTTACCTAGCTTCTGTCTTTCTATTGACATAGGCACCCCAACTATTAACTGCAGGTGCCTATATGACAGTGGGTAGGGATAAATCTCACTTCACAAAACTTTTTTTATGGAAAGTTCTGTGCCTCTGTATACAAGGTTATCAAGCGACACAACAAGGTATCAGCTCTTCTTTGCCTTCAAGGTTAAGCTGTCCTTACAACACATTCACCTGGAGCAACTCTTTTTACTAGTTTACACCTGTATTTTTAGCAGGCAAGAATCTAAAAAATCATCCCAATCTGAAATTATAGGCATAGTCAACTCTAAATTACTACAAATAATTAATCCAAGCTACTGAGACCAACTGTACTCCAGTGTGTGAGAACAATCCCACTGGTATCACAGTGTCATTGTAGTACTAGTTGTAATACTACGAATTGTACATCAGCTTCAGAAATGAGAGCTTCAGTAACACCTTACCCTGGTAACTGCCAAACTGGTATTTTTTCTGTTAAATAGAGGTATCACCAAAGCTATTTCAACTTTGAGCCATTTACCTGGAATAACTTCACAGACAAAGTGTAGCAATACTTAAAAATGACCTACGGAGTGTTTATCTAAACTTATTTGCTGTTTCAGTTTCCAGCCTTGTCTACACCAATGTTAGAATTTTTAATTACAGGAACAAACAAACTCCAGACAGACACACAGTTACAAAAGTAATGCTTAGGTCTCTATTCTTAGATTTGAACAGAGAACATACAAAGTGCCACCCTGGCAACAGAATTAGTCTGTAAAATGCCCGAAGTACTAAAACAGCAGAAGACTGACACAAGCTCAGGGCCCCACACCTCTGTTCCACTCATCACAAGCATCACTGCTACTCGCACGACCAAAAACAAAACTGCACATATTTGTCTCTGCATTTACACACCAGAGTGTCTGCATACAGCCTAAGTTACTTCCACGTAGAACAAAATACAGAAACAGAACACAAACTATGACCAGCTTTGACAGCAGTCTCATACAACCGTGCTGTTGGAATTTCAAAACTACAATAGCTGTGACCAGCTGGCAAGTTTAATGACTGATAGAGGACTGTGTCATTTAAAATTGCTTTAACATTTAGAACAAAAACTACCATAAAAAGATTTAGAAAAAAAAAAATCTGACATTCTTCAAGTTACTTCGAAACATGCCAGAAAGCAACAATATTAAACAGATCAGCAAATTAAGGCAGTAACTTTTATACCAGACCTACAGAAGAGCTTGGTGGAAAGAAGTTGTCACTCTCTAGAACTGTTTCAGAGCATCTTTTAAAGGAAATTGAGTTACATAATGGTGCACATATTTCACAGAGTGCTAAACTACAACAAATGGAAAAACATTTAAAACCAAATTAATTGAGCAAAGTGCTGCAAGGCAAAAGAAAAAAGGAAAAGACCTGTGCTTCCTCATCCCCTACCACTGTGGAACACACCATATAACCAGGGATCTTTCTCCATACGACTTTCAGACGCAAGTTCAAGCCCCCTCAACTTAATTCATTCACATATCAAGCAAAGAGAACGTGAGACAAATGCCTACAGAAGTAGGGCTGTTTTGTTTACTTGCTTCTATACATCACTTCATGCTAAAGAAAATTATTATTTGCATATTTCTAAAGCACTTAAACTTTGCATTAACTAGATTAATTATGCAGGCATATTACACTGACTCAAAGGTCAAATATTTCAGGAAGTATTCCTGTTCTGGAAGCAGCAGCTCACAAGAATTACTCAAAAGCTTCATGTTAAGATAGTTTGAATCAAGATTTAGACCTTGCCTGACCTTGTGTCATGGTTTGAGGCTTGGAATGGGGTCGTGACCTTCCAGCAACTGGGAGGACCCCAGGTGGGTGTGAAACCATTGTATTCCCTCCCCCTCCCACACACACTCTGGTAAGAGGCAGGGAGTGGTTTCTTATTTCACTCCTGCCTTGGAGCTCGGAGAGGGAGGTTGTCCTTTCACTCCGTGGGACCCTGGAACCATTTCTGAGGGTTTTGTATATTTTATTTTTTGTATTATTCCCCTAATCTTTGTATATATTATTTTCCTTACCTCCCTTTTTCGTTTTCTGTTCCTTGTTGAACAATATACTTCATTTTTTTTTCCAAAGTGTCTCTCTCTCTCTCGAGGGGGGGAGAGGCGAGTACATAGTTCTGTTCTGTGTGGGTCCTGCCCTGAACCCCTTTTTACACAAAACCAGGACACCTTGTATGAATGCCCACCTGCTGCTCAACAAGCCCTTCGTTCTGGATCACAGTACAGTAATGAACAATTTCCAGAACACCATGTTTACCCTAATTATTGCCTAAAAACTCCTCCTCCAAGGCTCAGCAAATCACACTACTAGTTTGGAATGAAAAGCCTTTACATCTTTCAGTCAGCTTTTTAATAATATCTTTACCTTTTCTCATGTTAAGTATCTATACTTACAAAACTATAATAGAGTATTCCTTCCATATAAAACCAAAACACGTTTTCAGAAAAATTTGAGAAAACATTCTCGTTTTGGTTAACTTGTATAGAACAAAGTTAATGAATGACTGAAAAAAAGAATAGGTGGGAGCAATGAACAACAGAAGAAAAGTTAAATAACCTGATCTGGGCATAAAAAGCTCTCCTAAGAGTACACACAATTTAGTTAAGAAGTCTCATTAACCTCTTCAATTATAAAATATTATCAACAATAAGAGAAATCACTAAGAGAACATCAGTGTGAATCAAGAGGATTTAAAGTCTGGTAGTACAGTATATCAAAATTCTTACTTTAATAACTTTATTAAGGCATTCATCAGCAACCATCCGGACATCAGATTCTGCATCCTCACTGCAGAGGAGAAAGAGTTCCATAGCAATCCCCAGGAGTTTCTGAAATTCTGGAGAATTTCTAAACAAACAGACATTAAAAAAATTACAATGCGTATCATGAAAAGCAAACACCAATGCTACTTAAGTGAGTTCCATAATCCAACCAGACATATATTATACACAGTTATACAAGAGAAGACATTCAGTGGATTAAAGCACTTCTTTGGTGTTGTGAGATCATTTCCCTGCTCTTTCCTGCATAATCTAGCAAGACCTCTGTGCCTCAGTTTCTCTGCCTGATGTAGAAGGATAATGCCTACTCTGCCAATGTTTAAATAAAATTAATTCTTATAATTTTGGGTTGGTGAAAAAAAAATGTACCATTTCAGTTTTAAACAGAATTTGAACATTTATGAACAGCAATTAACAGGAAGCCTCTAAATAACTAACACTCTGAAGCAGATATTCCTCCTAATACAATTAAAGACATTGTCTTACCTTAAAGATTGTGCAACTATGTTTTCACATATTGTCAGGCAATGATTCACTCGATCTTTCTTGGTTGTTGAAAGTTCTTTCTTTCTAAAAGAAGAACACAATGATAATTTCTCTAAGACTACAAAAGTAAGCAGTTACCATTTAACCCTCTTTCTAAAGTAGTGTCTAATAATTATATAACAGAAAGACACACTCTTCTGATCTTTATAAGCAGCTGTATATCAGCTACCTGTAGTTCCAGAACTTAGTACACTAACTGCTGCAGAGATCATGCAGGTACACAAGCAAAGGGAAAGATACAAACTTGAAAAAAAGAATGAACCACTTAACAGAGAATATCAAATTAATTGTGCAACTGTCACTGTGAAAATATTTGAAAAGCAGAACTGAAGAATGAAGAGGAGTAATGAGAAAGGAAGGAACAAGTAGAGCAGACCTAGAAAAAAAAAAAAGCTGAAATAAAGAAATTGATAGAAAAGAGGTTGGGCAAGATAAGCCAGGGAAAGAAATCTTGCAGACCTAAAAAACACTACTTCTTAAAAAAGATCTTCCTCACACATAGTATCTCGCTAGACTTTGTCTGGCAAGTTGTGGAAACCTAGAGTCCTATTAAATTGACCATTTTGTATCTGGACTGGAAATGATGCTTAGGCAATGCTATCAAATGCTACACCCCTCCAAACCCTTTTCTAATTAAAAATACACCAAAGCTCTAATGACAGCCTATGCCCATTAAGAATAATGTCCGCATAGTAACACTTAGTATAGTTCAGGAAAGACCAAACTTAGTCAACCTCCAGAAAGTGAGTGTAAAATTAAAAGAATAAAATCCACAGAATCAAAGAATGCCTATCCACAAGCAGTGCTGAGCACAATATGAAAAGCTTCAGCTTTGCAAAATTTGTTTAGCGTTTGCTTCAACATGATATAAGCTCCTAAAACTCTCCATGGCCAAGTCTAGAACAGCTCTTCCCCTGCTCCACCCCCAAAGGAACTGAATAATGAAACTCAAAGAACCCAGAGTGATAGAGATTCACAACTATTACTGTGAAATTTTATTTCATTCTATGCAGTGTCTCCTCTCAACTTTTCCTGACAGAGAATCCATCCTAGGAAAGTAGATGTTACTTTTAAATAATTAACCAACAGCAGCACATTCAAAGATACCTCTCTGGGGTCTGTTTCACAACAAGGAGGCACCTGCTCCTTCACTCATATTCACAGAGAGTCCATCCCTTTGGTTTTCTAAGTGAAAATTGTTCATCTGTATTTTCAGTATTTAATTTTCTGTTTTAGCATAAAAGAGCAAAACTGTTTCCAAACTAGAAGTTGGAAAATTACTTGAGCAGCCTGGGGCTGCAATAACCTAGTTAAGACAATATTAAGGCAAAATAGGAATTAGCCCATCTGAATTTGCTCAAGATACACAATGCCTTTGGTCTTGAAAACCAGCAGAGTCTTTAACAGCACTTTCAGATCACCTCTAACAAAAACAGTGAACACTTACATCCCAAAATGTCCAACAGATTTTGCAACTTCAGCATTATTCATATTAACAGGAAGTTAAAAAAAAGGAAAAATAATTTCAACTTTTATGATCATTTTCCCAAGCAGTACCCACATCTCTTCTGAGCACCATTTTCATTCATTCAACCCAAGAATGGAACAGGCACATCTGAACTTGCCTGTAAGCTCACTGTTTCAGACATAAAACACAAAGATATTGCTGAATTAGACTGCTTTCAGAAGGTTCTTTATTATCTACACATAACATAGCCCTGAGCAAGGCAGGCAGTAGTGTCCAATACTACTCATGCTTAGTACAGATCAATCTCTCTGGCAGGTCTCCGTAAACAGAGAGCTCACCTAACACTCAATCTACCACCTCTCTGAAGTTAAGTAACTTGAAAAATTTTAAAAGGCCTGACTAGACAAAAATTAATATGAAAATGTCGAAGGAATACATAAATGTAACAAGTTACCACTTAAACTAGATATGATGTCACATGGATATCAGTTAATATCCAAAGGGAAAGAACAAACACTCAACCAAATTTGCTGTATTGAATCTTTCACCTACCATTTAGATACTCAGCTTCTAAAGCATCAGCCTTTTAAAAAAGGTAAGCAAAGTTGGAAGACAAACACTTAATGTACATTATGTGCACACACGTGTTCTGGGCCTACTGAGGGAGAATAATAACAAAACAAATCCACATGTAGAACATCCAATTTAATTTTTAAAAAAGGTCTGTTCAGAAGTATTAAAAAGTCCCCGGGCAGACCACTGATGAGCACACCCAAGGGGACAACAGCAGCATCACACATTGCAGTAGCAGGACCGAAGCACAAGGTCACTTCAGTTTGATGAATAATATAAGGCAGGAGGTATTGGAAGTAGGAGTTGCCTACAGGAAAGCTTAATCTCACACGCAGAGGAGTTCAATCTTCTGCATACTTCTACAAACAATCCCTCACCAAGAAAATTAATGGACAATATAAGGGATCCAGCAAACCCAGATAATTTTGCACTCTGAGTCCTGACGAGCTGCCTACAAAGAGAAGCTGATCGCTGATGCTAATTTTTATTGGGACTTGGAACTAAGGATATGTAAATAAAAGTACAGCTCTAAAGCTGAACCAGTATCAACAAAAAGGGCCAAGCCAAATTACCTGATGCTAATCTCAAGTAACACTCAAAGAAATCTATTATTAATAAGCAGAAATGCAATTGGATCAGAAACCAACTCAGCCCAAATATGGTAGACACTTCAAGCAGTGTTTAGTAATGCAAACAATGACAGATAATCAAATCAACTAAACCAGATCTACAACACATTCCAGAAATGGTAACTCTACATACAGCACTGATGAAAACCAGTCTATGGCCACAGCTTCAGTCAAACATTAAAAATCCAGAAAAACTCATGAGTATAGAGAAACAGGGATTGCTGGAGAGCACTTTGGCTCTTGCAGTACCTTCTGCTGTAAAGGTAGCAATTAAAATCAAATGTAGAATAAAAATATCAACATAGGGCACAATTAAAACCAATTACAATAGTTAACTACTAGAACTAGCTCACAAGAGATTATCTGATTAATCAAAAGGTGGATTCTTCACATCAAAGCTAAATACTTTTCCAGAAGAAACATCAGCAAGTGATTCTCTCAGCTCACTGATACGAGGTAAAAAGGAATAAAATGTAAAACCTGAGATGTAATGTGGCATCCCATCTGCTTTTTAGCCCACTGAGAAAATTTGAATTTTTGAATCACAGTAATCAAATTTAATTAGTAGGAGTTTTATAATCCCAAATAAAATACCCAAGCTCAACCAAAATTTAAGGGTCTGAAGAAGCTAAAAAAAATATATATGGAAGAATGTACAAAAGCAATATGACAGAAAGCTCAACCTAAGTTTTCACAGGAAAAAACAGCAGGAGATAAAAGAGGGAGCCAGAAACTGATGTCTGACTGTAATGCATAAAAAAAGCACAACCATGATTATTGCTGATTAAAATATCTCAAAACAGCAACAAAAAACCCTCCTACCTTCTTGCTAAAAGCTTGAATTCAATTAATATTTTAAATTAAAAAGTAAAGCCAGGCCGGTTTTATCAAGAGTTCATTGTCTTAAAATAAAGTGAAGAAAAACTTCAGTACAGGTTGTATAAAATAAATTGCCTTCTCTACCTAGATGTCTGTGACCTTAAAACATTTCACAGCAGAAGACAGTCCTTAGCAGGACTCACTAACCCGATTGTGGAATGCTCAGTTTCTACCAAAAATATTCAAAAGGCCATTTATGCCTAGTGCACAGGAAGAATTTTTTTAATTCTTATTTTTAATCATGTAAAGATAACATTGTGTTGTTGTAAATTAAGGTAGCTTGTTTTGGGAGGAAAACAAGCAGAGGTGAATAGTTAGCTTTAACCTAGTAAAAGAACTCCTACACCACCTGTAATAATGAGATTAACTTGAGGAACAACAGCTTCTCACTCATCTAATTTAGGCAACAGGACAACTTTGCTCTAATAGACAATATCAAGCAGATATCTAATGAAACAAAGAGCAAATGAGTAGCATCTGTGTTATGACATTCAATCACTAGTTTATTCTTCCACTACCAACAGGTAAGCTTGCCTCCTTATGCAACAGTAAAGAGACAGAGAGATGGGAAGTTTCCATAGTATTTAAGTGTTATTTCCATAGAATTGCCATGCAAATGAACACCGCTCTCCAAACACAAGGAAAACAGAGGCAATTTTCCTCTCCAGTCCATTAACACCAAGAAAAAACACACAGAGCTTTTTTTTGTGTTGTGAATGACATTCAAGATGTCACTTGGTATTTCACTAGAAGTCTGGGGAACTTCAGCAAAGACGGCCACAGCATCCTTTCAGAGACTATTATAAGGCTTAGTGCTGCTACTGAATTTGTATAGCTCCTGGGGGCACGCAATACCACCGGCTTTCTGAAAACACCAGGCCTATTTTTAAACACAAAGCAAAGTCAACAAGGACAACTACCACCCTAATTTTTTTAATCTTTCGAGTAGAGTATACCTAAATTCAGATCCCCAAACCAAGAATAACATCCCTCAGCAAGCACCAATTTTCAGGGCTTTCTCTTGAAGTATCACGATCTCATCAGTAACTTACTAAACATATTTTCTGAAAGATGGTTTTCTATGTCTGATCTCAACATCACACAAAGTGGTAGAACAAAAAATGCATATAAGGGAGATATTAGTCCCAGCAGACCTGTAAGACATCTAAAACCAACTAGTTCACAAAGATTAGTTTTTCCATCTATTATGCCCCAAAAGTGTGAAAACACATTAAGATTGTTTGAGACAGAACTCTCCAAACAGTATCAACCATGATAATTTACTTGGCAACCATATCAGAATGTACTGTGGGAGCAGGTGGCCCAGAGCCCAGCTCCACTGCTTAGCATCCTCTGCCAAAACACTATAAAACTGCCAATTTAGGAGGTACCTGCTCCTCAACACCTTCTGTTTCTCCCATAAATCTGTATTTATCCTGTAAATATCACAGAATGCTTTGGGTTGGAAGGCACCTTCAAAGTTCATCTAGTCCACATTCCCCCCCACAGTAAATATCTTTGTGTCTTTTCTCCTGCTCAAAAGAAGTTACATTTAGAGAATGCAAATGTCAGGGGCAGCACTGCAGGACAGAGCAAGCAGCTCCTCATCCTTGTGCTCCAGTAATGCCTCCCATGGGTAAACCTGAATATGATGTGTGGGTAATGCACTTGTTTAAGAAAGCAAAAGAGAATCATGAATATTGAAGCTAATGCCTCTTAGGTCTATGCATAGTATGTCGCAGCACAAGGCTTCAAATGAAGTTTGTCATAAACAGTCATCCAGATCAGGTACCCCGCACATGCACCAGAGCTCAAGCTTTAACTGTGATGCTTAGTGCTTTAAGCTACACTGAGGTGTTTTTGCCTTTCTTCCAGCAGTGTATTAACTAGAAATAAGGTTTTACTTCTTCGAACCAGCCTGTGAAACCACAGTAGCATCCTTGCATCTCCCACTCACTACCCACAACCCTGCATTTGCAAACGTGCTTGCCCAGAAAGTTACTCCCAGCTTCAACTCCCACCGAGAGCAGGGAGCGCTCTCCGGCGCGGCGGCAGGAGCAGCCTCCTGCCCGGGACA
>NW_008595253.1:0-990 GCF_000691845.1 Merops nubicus | reverse complement strand
TCCCGCCCGGCTATCGGAGCGGGCAGGAGGGTCCCCTCCGCAGGGCAGGGGTTCCCGCTGTTCCCCACATCCCCGCGCCCAGCATCCCAGCAGAAAGAGAGATTTTTAAATAACCCTCAGCCTTAAAATCAACGGAAGAATGATGAAGGGGTTTTAATTTTTTTTTTAATAGTTGCACATTTTATTTTCGTCAACCCGCGTTTCCCTCCGAGGCTAAACTAATTAAATCATTCGCTTTCTACCTCCTCGAACAACAAGAACAAAAATATACCTGAAGAAATTTCAGTTTTATTGAGGTGCGTTTTGGGGGAGGAGGGAGAGGACAGAATCAGAACAAAATTAGTGCGAAGCAGGCCTTGTAAACAATAATTAATCCTTCCGCGACCGATTGACCCAGAGAGGGGTCAAATTAAAATGATGTGGTTGTCTCTGATTTAAAAAGTAGCGAGGAGATAAAATTACGGAAAGCAAAGTTGGGAAGGCTTTAATGTTACCCGAATCTGGCTCTAGTTTGACAGTCCTGTTAATAAGATTTGTCCCGCTCTCTTTCTGTTGAGGCAACCAGGAAAGTGAGGTTTCTGCGGGCTCTTTGGTGCCTTGGTTTGGTTTGTTGGGTTTGTTAGTTTTGCTGGTGTTGGTTTGCTTTTTTTTTTTTTTTTTTCCCCTCCTTCTTCTCCTCTTTACCAAAACCCCAAAGCAGCGGCGGTGGCGATGCTCTCCCCGGGATGCTGGGTGGGCTGGAGGTGTCCCCACATTCTCGGTGGGCAGGCAGCCAGCTCGGGGGCATCGCTGCCTTGTGCCCGGAGAGCTCCTGCCCGCTTTTTTCGCACGGGAAACTTGTCCTTAAAAAAAACCAAAATAAATAAAAAATGGAGGTTTTATAATTTGGGGGGCGGCGGGGTGTATGTGGCGGCTTCCAGCAAGTCCTAACGCGGAGCACAGGGGGAACAAAGAGTAGCCCTGCACTCCAGGCACAAAGCCCGGCCCGGA
>NW_008595252.1:0-10500 GCF_000691845.1 Merops nubicus | reverse complement strand
AACTGCACAATTTTTGTAAAAAACACCAAAGTTCTCCACCCCCCCCGTTGTACAAACAGGTAACTTAAGGCACAATGATTAAATGGCTTGCTGAAACTGAGCTGGAGAATCTGGGAGGTGCTGGGTCCCAACTCTGCACTCAGTCTGAAGAGCTACAAAAGCAAGTTCAAAAGAATCTCTGCTACAATCAGGAAAAGAGAAGAACACTGCTGATCAGATTGATGAAACTGCCCCAGCCTGTAACTCTGCTCACTGCATGTTTTATGCACATCACTACAAAACTCTATCCATCCTCTTTCATATCAAAGCTTGCAGAACACACCTAGGCAGTACTGGTGTGTGCACATCAGGAATGGCAACAGATCTAAAATTTCAACACTACTGAGGCAGCTTTTTACTTCTTTCTCAATGATCAGCACCAGAGACCTCCTCCTCCACAACAAAAGCCATTTCCCATGAAAACTAAAAGATGGATTAAAAATCAGATTGCCCTAAAGCGAAGAGCATAAGGTCCTATATGAACACTAGGTCACAACAGGCTCATGACCAAACAACAGTAGGCACTGCAAGCCTTAAAACAAAGAGAGAGATGGTAGCATCCATCACGTGGGGAATCTGCGTCTAAGGGATGCAGCATTTTCAATTAAGAGGTGACGTAATTGGTCTCACAGGAGAAAGAGCCAGCTGCACTGCTTCTGGAGATCCTGCCTGCCTGCTGAGAGGACAATTAAAAGCCTGACTCTAGGAAGAATGCTCAGCAACCCATCCATTCAGATCAGAGCGTCCTCCAACACAGGGAGGAACTAAACCCTCAGTCAAATATTGTCTAAGACTGCAGGAGAAATTCAACAAGTGATATCTGGAAGGATTTCTCCCTCTGTTTTAAACAGATTATTAGGTTTATTTTTACACCGTATTTTTACTTCAGAGAAACCAGATTTTATTCCCTAATATGTGAAGCAGAGGTGAAAGCACAAGGACTTCTTTACCTTTGTGAAATGCAACTTCAGACAGGACATAATCTCAGTTTTGCTTGGAGGTTTTTTAAGTGTAAAAAGGGCACTTTTGCCCCAAGGGAAGTACAGAAAAATGACTGCAAGCAATTTAAGCTGAACAGCTTTTTTTTTTAAAAAAAAAAAGTTTAATCATCAATGTGGTGAGGTTCCACAAACAGCCTTCTGAAACTAGTAGGAGGAAAAAGCCTCACTAACTCTAGTTCAAAGAAATGTCAGTGTGTCTTAGGAACAACGTGGGGGAGAGGGAAGTAATCTAATCAGTGTTCACTAAAATCAAAGACAACTCCCATCTGAAACATTAAGCAGTATAGCAGATCCCATTCTCCCAGTCTAGTAACCAGCAAGTATACTGTCTGTTTATTCCCAGGTGGATGAAATCAGATCAGAAAGGACATCCACCACAAAAATTCAATAGCCCAGACAACCCCTACCTGATATTTACTTTTAAAACATACAACTTCTTTTAATTGTGAGAACTTCCAGAGCAAAACCACAGAAACCTTACAACAGCAAGCCTGCAACAACTGCAGCTGCACAGCAGCCTCTACTTGTGATGAACACAACGTGACTGTAGGACACTCCAGTAACTGGTCTGGAACAAGTGTCCCACTTTCAGCAAATCTGGAGCTTAAACCTAAAGATAATGGCTCAAAAAATACAATTAAACTCTGCACACAGAGACCATTATATAAACCCCTTCTTCTTAACAAAGAATCTGACTCCAGGTACCAGTCACCTTGAAAATTCATCCAGCAACTCACTAGAAATTCTATTTCCAAGTTCCACGGTCCCCATCATGCAGGCATACCCTAACTGCAGGAAAAGAGTTTTCAGAAGCTGTGAGCCTAAATATCCACCTGCCTCTCACAGATTTCACAGCTTTTTCCCCCTACGTATTATAAATAATAAAATCAAGACTAAGCATTTGACAACTAGAAAGAATGAACAAGTTTCTGTAAGGAAATGAGAAAAGGTTTCCCAGTTCACAAGGGATTACTTCAGAGGTACAAGAGGTTTACCACAACTGACAGTCACAGAAATTCGTGGTACAAACAAAGGTACAGAAAGAATCAAACTCAAACAAGCTGATCAAAAATAGGTCTTGAATTTGGACTTTGAATAAGGCAACATCATGACACTGCCTTGTCCAAAAAGCCATCATTTTACACATTTATTAACACAGTAGCTTGCTTCCAGGTAGGTCTTAACTCTTGTTTCAAATAAAATAGGAGCACATGACAGCCCAAGGAAGGAATACCAAATTTAAGGTACATATTCTATTCTATCACTCATTTACTGCAGTACCATGAATTAATTTTCTCTCTATAATATTGTAATTGATAATACAAGAACAATGTTAATTTTGAAAAACAGTTTGGAAGCCCTATCAACTTGGATTTTCACACTTATTTTTATGCCACATGATGGTATCAGGGCATGTGAACAGTGCATGCTAAGAATGTAACCGTGGTGCACGCCTGAAATATCTATCAAAGGAAAACCCACATTACAACAGCAGCATGTCTGCTGTATTGCTGGGGCTGGACACCTTAAGACAATGATCTCAGTTCCACAGGATTCTCCTGCCCTTACTTCAGTGTTTTGCATCTATTTTTGAGCATAACAGCAGTGATGGACACTCCATGCAGTTCAAACCAGCTACCTTCTGTTAGAGCATCAGGCAGGAGGAGGGGAAAAGTAATCAATATCTTAGCTTTCCCTCCCCACCTCCCAGTTATTGTGTTAAAGAAAGGTTTCAAAAATCAGTTTCAAGCTTAATGTCTAACAGTTATCTGAGCATTGATCCAAGCTGACTCTGGGAAGACTGCTGCCCACTGAACCATCACCATCACTTTCTGTAGAGATCAACATCTTCCCTAGAGCTCTTCTATCTAAATGCTTGCAAGACCCACACCAGTCATGGCTTAAAGGCTCAAGGAACAGAGAATGTATTTCTTTCGACTCTGCCTAAACATGAGTGTCTACATCTTGAAAAAAAGCAAGACATCTTGCAGGATACTTACATCATCCACTTTAGGCTCTGTTACTGGTACCCATTTGTAAATCCTTAGGGATGTGTCGCCAACTGTCACCCACTTCTTCTCCCTATAAAATTACAATGCAGGAGAAGTTAAAGTTAAACTCCAGATTCAAAAGAAAGTGATCTACTCTTGTAAGTTGTCAAGGATTTAAATAGGCTATCAAGTAGGATGATCTCTATTACATGTCTTTAGCACTGCATCGTGCAAATTGTTCTTTGCATTTCAAAAACTTGTTAGAGCACTGCTAACCTCCAGATTTCTCAGGGCTGTTACTTGACTAGGTGAGTAACTGCAGTAGCAGTAATAAGATCTGGATTGAGGATACAGTTAGGAAGAACAGCTAGTGAAAATGCAGATTTAATGCCTACAATTTCCACTTAAGCTTCTAGAGAACAGAAGAGGTTTTAGACAGACCGGTGTGTTTTGATTGTCATGAAGCTGTTTAATGGTACTAGAAATCTAAATGCATTTTGACCATCTGAGGTTTGGGTAGAAATTTGCTGCTGGCAATTTAACGTTCACTCAACGCTCCCGTTAAGACAGCTCTGAAATTCCAGCCTTAGAACCAAGAGCCTTACTGGAAGCAGTATGTGCTTGTGATGCAGAATTCAGACTTGGGAGAGCCTAGCTCTCTTGGAAAGGAAAGGCTGAGGCTAGCAGAGAGGGGGGGAAAAGCAGAACCTGCAGCACTCTGTGCAGACCCCTGCAGCCAGCCGTGAAGTCCTGACACTGACAAGTGGTGAAGGAAATCTGGCTGGAGGGCGTCGCTGCGTTAGGGGTCACGCAGCCACCGACTGCCACGATGGGAAGGATGCTGAACACTTGGTCAAGGGATGAATTCCTCAAGCTCTTTGCATCAGAATATTAAAAGAAGGTCCACAATGCCAGAGAAATTTTGTCACATATCTGTGATCGCTTTTCAGGTCACAGATCACCACTGCTGGTTCCTGGCTCTGGAATACAGCACTGCCAAGGCATCGATTAAAAGTTAACAACAAAGACCAATTCCATTAAATATTCAGGAACGTGTGAAATTAATTTGGCATGAGATCTCAACCATCTTTCTTTTTTAAAAACACATGTAAATAATAGATTTGGGATCCAGTTATAGACTAAAACAAAAACAAAACAAACCAACCAAAAACATTCTTTGCAGGATGGGAGAAGCTGGATGTGACTCCAAATATATATATATACATATGGCAGCTCCACTTTTAGAAAGGGCTTCCAGAATCATAAGCAGCCACATTGTACAAATGCCACAAACATCCTCCTGACTATTTGTTTTAGCTAATAAAGCCAATCTTACTTGTTTTCCCTTTAGAGAAGACACTTTCCTGTTTTAAAAAATAAAAATAAGCTATATATGGCAATTTGGTTAAGTTTTGCATCTGTCCATAAGAATATTTTAATTAAAGTACCAAACTAATTCAGATTAGTTTCTTTTCCACTGCTCTTCCTGGAGCAGTTTTTCCTCAATGTGTTTAGACACATGCATTTGAGTATGTTAGATGGCTAAAATATGTCAAAACCCAATTTTATGCTAATTTGGAGCTTTACTGCTAGATGTGATAAAAATGACAGTGGAGATGAGGGCATGTCAATAATGAGAGCATACTTAGTTGTGAAGAGATGACCATGATATATATATTTTTTTTTTTTAAGGATACAAGACAAACTAAACTTATTTCTACTTAGGAAAACCTTTGAAATTATGGAAATAAAACCAACTGGGGTTTTGTTTTGGGTGTGGGGAGAAGTGGATAAATGCTTAAAAAAAAAAAAAATCAAGATTTTAGTCTTTTCCTACAGCAAAATATTACTTAGAGATGCTGCACTGGAAAACCAAAAGTTCAAGATACCTGTTAGCATCTCAAAGCAGCCTCACACAGCATCTTCACTGGACAGACTGTAGAACACAGGAGGAAACCTATATTAGTAACTTTTTCCTTCTAGTATTAAAGTTAGCCCTGACATTTTAATTCTTTTGAGCTTCTTAAGTACCACTTTACGTTTTGATAACCCTCAGCTGCAGGGATTTTTTTTTTACTGAATTCAATACACAGTAATTCAGACAACAGTGGGAACACGGATATTTTGTGATGGAAGTACACCAACATCCCAGTCCTGCAAACACTTCTGGCTAAAAAGAAAACCCAACATCACACTGCTATTATTCAAATATCTGACATGTGTAAGCATTTACAGTATTGAAGGTTTAAGACTATAAAAGTATTAATAAGAAGAAAGAAGACAATCTCCCCTAAGGCTTAATAAAATCATTGGCAGCACAAACACAAATCTGTTAGCAGAGAAATGTTAAATCACTTTCAGACATTTAAGATCAACAGGGTAAAATAACTTGAAGATTTAAGATGTTTATTGAAAATAAAGCTTGGAATACTGTGTGAAATACTTACTGCCTTTCTATCTCAAAACCAAAACCAAACAAACAACAAAAAACCTCCCCAAACCACTTCTATCCTGAACACTCACTTTTTCTCTTTTGTCCAAAGACATCATCCCAACCTGCTGATCAGGGACTTTCCTTTTCATCGAGTTAGAACTGACAGTTTACTGATGCTGTCCTTAACAATCAGTTTGCTAAATGCTGCACAAACTACAAAATATTCTTGCTGACCAAATGCCAGAGTAGGAATGAGGAATGAATGAATTCTCATGCTCATTCTGGTGTGAAACCTTCATTTCTCCACCTGTTTTGCTGTCTGTAAAATAGATCTGCTGGTGAACCTACTGATCCTGAGACCCTGACCAGAACTCCACCCCCATAAGTCTACTCTATCTGTGTGAAGCAATCACTGGACAGTAATTTTTACTGCACCATCCCTTGTTATACCACATAGGTTGATCTCTATACTGACTGGTGGATTAGAAAAGGTGGCTGATGGAACACCATCAACCTGAGGGTTAATCAAGCTGAAAATGTGGCAATTATCAACTTCCCTTGCCCATGACTAGCTGATAAACTCCACAGCCCTACAAAAAAACAGGTTTTTTTTAATTTTCTGGTTTCAAACCTCTCCTGTTCCTCCCTGAAGTAGCGACACTGGAAAATGACACAAAATATACACAGTATTTTTTTTTTCCTTTTAATCTTCCAGGCTGGAAAGTATCTTAAATATTTTAGTTATAGTAAATTCAGAAACTAATCAATGCAACAGAAACAAAGCCTTACGTTTATCTGGAACTGTGTTAAAGCATTTTGAAACTCTGAACCATCTCTGCACAGCATTTAAAGGACAGCCAAGGATATGTAGGGTGAGCATTAGTATCACCCCTTCTGGGTGCTTATGCCTGAGGCACACTAATATCCTAGAACTCAAATACTTATATACTCAATTCCCCATTCTAAACAGCCCAAGTCTCTTAAATAGATTTCTATTTTGTGCATTAACACTAAAGCTCCAAGGATGAGTATCAAATTCCATGTATAAAAGTAATATACCAGTGAGCAAACACAACAGTGTATATTACACTTATACATAAAGTGTCAGGGCCCTTGTGCAGCAGCGACGAGCGCGAGCAAGACGTGGTGGCACAGAAACAGAAAGCCTCCACTGACAGGGTGTTAACAGCCAAGAAAAGGCTTTCACACTTGTTTGGCCTTTAACCTTGACTATCATTTATCACAGTGATCTGTATTTACACGAGGATTTGCTCCCACATACCCCATCTTCTGCTGATGATCACGAAGTGACGTCATAATGCTGAATTTATCACATCACACTCACTTGCATTGCAACAGAGTTTGGTGAAAATCACAGAATTATGACCTCCCTGTGGGATCAAGCAAAGGAGAAAGGGGAATGGGAAAGAAAATGCCATTATTATACACAAAAAGTGCTGTCAGATGCACAAAAAAAGTTTTTTGAAACGTAGGCTGGCTTTGTTCAGCACAAAACTATTGCTGTGTAGATGTTTGTCTAGTGACTAACGTGAAGTACCCCCAAATATATACAGTGCTTCTTGACCACGCTGCAAACACAACACCCTGTGCACAAATGGACAAAGACTGATGGTTAAGGACACCTTCTCTTGGAGTTTATCTAAATATGGTGCACTACAAGAGTCCCCTTTAACATACACAGGCCAGCACATTTTTCAGCAAGTTCTGCTAGGCTCCATGCTGCAACAAGCACCTTTTCTTAAAAAGAGAAACATGGCTTACACATGACAAAACTCTCCCCTGGAAGTTGAGTGTATGTTAAAGGTAGTCAGTGAGCATACCCTGCCCCAAAAAGAAATAATCAGGAGTCAGAAAAAAACGTCCTGTAATTCAAGCACAGCAAGACTGTGTTTGGGTCAGGGCAGTACCCGGGTACAGCTCCTGCACACACAAACCCTGGGTATTTTCACTTCAACTGCCACTACCTGAACTGCAGCCTTAGCTGGAAAACAAACACAGGCAATGCAGCCAGACTAAACTAGGGTGGCAATCTGGCAGTAGCAGTTTTTTCCCCAGGACATCATGTTAAGGAGTTCTATGTCAGAAGGACCTTTCAAAGTGAAAGCCTGTCTCAAGAAGGAAGCATGACTAGCAAAACCTGCAGAAGCTCAAGCTCAGAGCATTACATACCAAGCAAAAATATTTTAGCATGTCTGAATGGAGACAGTGAACAGGAAACCTACAGCAGCACTGCCTAGAAATTCTCCTCTAACAAGCCACAGCTAGTGACACCAACCAAGGGTGCTGGCAACCCTGCCCATGGTGACTTTGCTCCTCAACTTTTTCCCAACTTGCTTTGTTTTAAGCTACATCCCAAGTCATGTCTGGTTCTGCAGCCAATTCCCTCCTGTAATAAATACTTTGCACTTTCTGTAAGTACTTTCATCAGCTGTCCAGGCTCACCTCTTCTTCATGAGGTGCTATCACTATGGCCAGAGGAGGGCTTTGATAGGTCAGGAAAAGGTCAAAGGACTTCCACAAAGATACTGCAATTCAAAGACAGGGCAACACAATGAGATTTCCTCATTCCTGGTGCACTCTATCATCACCAGCCACACCACACCTCCATCCTCACCACATCTTCACAGCTGTCCCAAAGCTCAGCAGTGCTCTGTGCTCATACCAACCATTTCACTGCCTCCCAGGACATCCAAGCACTCAAGCTTGCCTCCTGCCCTTTCCTTGTCCTCTCGTGAACATCTGCATTCTTTCATTTCATAAATCAGACCTTTATAAAGCAGGAGTGTTTCCAGCATTTTTCTAACGCTGGTTGAGGACAAAATAGTTTTTGCTATTTTGAGAACCCATTTAGAATCCACACAACCTCATGATCTTTAGGGAGAAAAAACAATCCTGTACCTTTCACAATTAGTAGCAATGAATTTTTCCCAGAGGACTTTTTAAAATAGACAAAGAAAAATTATAAGTACTGTTCAAGCTTAGAACTACCCTCTCAGCCACGGAAATTTAACATTTCTGCCACACCAACACCACACAATCACTTATTTGCTAAAACACGTGCTGTGTGTTTTCTAAAGTTCATTCATAAGAATTGTTTGAACAAAGGAGATATGGTTACATTAATCTCAAGATAAAAAAGTAACTATTTCAGTGTTTACTATCAAGTTCCAACAACACCAGAAGTGCCAGATGCTCCACAAACACACATGAAGACCCGGTACCTGCACCACAGGGCTCACTGTCTGAGAAAGAACACGGATTTTGTAAGGGACAAAGTCTGCACTGATGGAAACGAGAGGCACGTTGAATCCAGTACCACCACACAGCAAGGCTCCTGCACACCCTCTCCAGTCCTCAGCACTCCGAACAGCACACACCAGAGCCACTGCCCACCCCGAAGAGGTTACAGCTCTGTCTGCCTCTCCACCCAGCCTCAGCACGCAGCGCTCCGAGCGCACGAATCCCCAAAAACTCTGCTCCGTGCAATGTTGGGTGCAAGGTATTTTAACCTTCAGTGGCTGCACTTCCACAGAGGAGCTGTGGATGGCAACAAATTGCTCCTATTATGCAAATGAAACTGCACACTTGGAGCTCGCCTGTGTGGCTCTTGTGCAGATGCAGGAATTGCTAGCATGTAAAGTTCAATTTAACAAGCCAACTCTTCTCAAAACATTTAAACCACAAAACACAGCCTCTCTCTGGCTCACTTCCCACTGTACTTGACTGCAGGTTGGGGGGAATCATAAGATTCACCTTCAAACTACAACTCCTTTAAAAATAAGAAACACAGTTTATGTAAATACTTGTGAGATGTACACACAAAAAAAAACCCATATGAACACTTCTGACAACCCTCAAAAGAAACATTGTGCAATCCTGTACAGGAACCCCTTAAAGCAAGTTGTCTCTCATGAGGGTTAAAGCATACAAAAATCTATTTATACCGTAAGATTTCTGTTTTATAGGGGAAGCCATAGCAACTGACATGATGGCAGAGAGCCCCTGCCAAGAAAAAAAATATAAATTAGACATTCTGTGGAATGGCCAAGCTGCTGCCCCTACTCCTCTCTGAAAGCCACAAACTAGGATTCAAAGGAAGCTGCGCTCATGAATGAAACACCTACAGACAAAACAGTCCCACGTCTCCAACAACGCTCGTGCTCAAACAAAAGTCCTGTCACATCGCTCTACATTGTCCTGACCCTTCAGAGCTGGCCCACCAGTCAGCAAACACCACTTAAAAACACCACCCGAGTCGAAGAGAGTTCCTGAAAGCAGCCGACCTGCGGTGCTGGGGCTGCTCGGGCTCCTCCACAAAGGCTGGATTCTCTGAAATCCCCATCCCGTGCCCGGCGTCACTGGACACGCGTCTCGACCCTTTGTCCGGCTCAAGCCAACGGGCCCATTCATCTACTCGAGGCCATTTAAAACCGTCCCACCCCCGAGTAACGAGCAATTTAACTCTGCATTTCACCGTTCTCTTCACGAAAGCAAAGCGTTAACTGCAGATTGCAGTAGTGTCCCCTTATTCTACCAGGTTCAACCCAGCTGAGTTATGCAGATTAACACCAGTGCAAGAGATTTCCCTATGGATTTCAAATGGTTAAAGGAGGTATTTTAAGATAGGTGCACAAAGACTACAAAACAGTCAACTTGCTGGGAGAAAGATCCGCTCCCAAACCACACTGGCCCTGGTCTTTATCCCATCCAAAAACGCTGGCCCGACTGTGCAGAACATGAAACCGACTGTTTCACTGCATTGTTTAAACACCTCATGTTGACTTTCCTAACACGAGCAGGGGAAAAAAAAAAAGAAATACAAAAGCGGGAAAATGCCAAAACACGTTTAAGGCCTAACAAAAGGGAATTATTTCACGAGGGGCATAACCTTTAATTATACAATTTAAAACAAATTCCAGCGGCAATTACGCGCTCTCTGCTGCTCGCCCGGGGTTCGCAGCCGCCGGGGCGCCTGGGGGAGAGGATCGCGCCTGGGGGAGAGGATCGCGCCCGG
>NW_008595251.1:0-2370 GCF_000691845.1 Merops nubicus | reverse complement strand
CTCCTCGCTGGAGCTGCCAGGCAGGAGTGCTGCGCCTGGAAAATCACTTCTGCTGCCAGCAGCAGTTGCTTTTTTTGCCCTTTGCTGGCAAAGGTGTTTTCAATACGATGGGAAGAGGAGGAATGGGAACAACCAGGACCCTCCTGGCAGCGTGTGGCTGCGTTTCCAGACGTTTTTTACCCCTTTCCCTGCATCCCAGGGATGCTCAAACGGGCTGTGCCAAGGGCATCGTGTCCCTGTCCCAGCAGGTCGCTGCTTCTCTGGGGGGAAATGCCCCTAAAATGCACCAGCTGAGGGACCCCCCCCTCTCTGCTGGTCCCCCCTGGATGCAGCAGGGTCCAACAGCGTCCCAAGCACGGCTGGCAGCAAGGGGAAAGGAGCAGAGTGGGGTCAGGGGTTGGTTTTGGGGCGCTGGACCCTTGTGGTGAGGTTTTACCTCTGCCTCTCCCCCTTCCCAGCTTATCCCAGCGGGGTGGTGGGATCCCACCCAGAGCCACCCCCACCCCCCTGGTTAGAGATACACAAGGAAAAATCGATACCTGGCTGCAAAACTAAACCCCAAGCAACCCAAAAGGCAGCTGCAAGAGGCTTTTTATAGCAGGCGTCCCATTTGCATCCTTCCTCAGCCCTGACCCGGGGAGAGCGACCTCTGGCTAAATGAGCTGCTTGGTCCCAGGGGAAACGGGCTTTAAAAAGCACCAGCCAGAGCCGAGGAGGTGAAGCTGCTTGGGCTGGAATATTCCATCGCAGCCACCCCTTCCTTTGGCTCCTGTTTCCCCCACGGGGAGGTCAGGCTGGACCCCTGTGGTCTCATCCCCCCCCCATCCTGGAGTAGGGTTGGGCAGTGGGGTGTCTGCCACCAGCTCCTGTCCCTCTTTCCCATGGGATTGTTCCCCAAAAGGAAGAAGGGAGGTGGGCAGGAGTAGAGCCCTGCTTTGGGAGCACTGGGATGCACTGGGAGCACTGGGATGCACTGGAAGCACACTGGGATCCTCACCCCTTGGTGACCCCACCCTGCAGCCCCCCTTGGGTGGGTTCAGGGTTGCTGAGCAAAGAGAACTTCAGGGAGCCAGAACAGACCCTTGGGAAACAGGGAGAGGGAGGGAGGGCCAAGCAGGCACAGCCCCAGGATGGAGAGGGGGCTGGTCCTTCCCCTCCCCTCCCCAAAACCCCCCCCTCGTGCCCCCCGGGTGCCAGGGGTGCTGGGGCAGGGGAGCTGAGCACGCTGGTGGATCTAGGTCACCCCAGTGAGCAGCTCAACCAGCTGCCTCCTCACTGCACCTACCCAGGGCTGGGGTGGGCAGAGCAGCCTCTGCCCCGAGGGGGGGATTTGGCAAAGCCCCCCCCCCGTGGGAGTGCAAACCAGATAAGCCCAGGAGCCCAAAGGGACTGGAGGAAGCTGGAGAGCTGATTTTGGCTTTGCCAAGGGTGGGTGGATGGACCAGGGAGAGTCAGAGGGATGCAGCTCAAGCGTGGGTTCCAGCACCCCCAGCTCAGGGCAGAAAGCTTTGCCAGCTGCCTCCCCCAGTTAGCCCAGGGGCTGGGCACCACCCTCCACCTGGAGCAGGTAAAACAGCCCCCATAAAAGAGCACTGAGGGCAAGTGGGACCTCTCGGGGTGGGGGCAGCAGGGTCTGGGCTCTTTGCTGTGTCTGCAGGGATGGCTGCAGCCTGGGGCTCTGGAGCTGCTGCTGGTGGGTCAGAGGAAGGTGAGTTACCTGCTGAAGCCTGTCCTGGATCATTGAACACTGTAGAGGGACCAGGGATTTTCTTTCTAAAGATCTTTTTCCCCTTGAACACCGTTTGGCTGTGATTTGTTCTGCCTGGGGGCACCAGCCCTGGCCACGAGCGTGGTCCTGGGTCCCTTGCTGCTCATAACTTCCCTGTTGGGTTTTAAATCCAACTGTGTGACCATAGAACCTTTTCTCCCTCTCATCTGATGCTGCTTTTGGTGGCTGAACCCCAGATTGTGGCCCTGGGCTGACCTGAGCCCTCTTGTTGTGTCCCAATGCTCCAGTTGTGTCCCTCCTAGAAGAAGGGTCTGACTCTGGGGGGGCTCTGGGTGCTTGTGGCTGTGAAGACACAGCTCTGATGACCTGGGCAGCCCGTGGCTAGGAGAAGGAGCTGCCTGGCAATGCCAGGGTTGCCAGCCCATGGGCTGGGAGAGCAGGGCAGGGAGGAGGCAGGGAGGTGTAGTTGCTACTGCTGACTGACAAGATCTGGAGTGAAACCAGCAGCGAGAGCACTCCTGAGGATGAGTCAGTATCACTGAGAACCAGGCTGGTGAGCAGGCAAAAAAACATCTCCAGAAGAGGCTCTGGTAAAGCTCTGCTTTGCTTCCAGGGCTCTGTTGGTGGCGTGACCCCCAGCA
>NW_008595250.1:0-5958 GCF_000691845.1 Merops nubicus | reverse complement strand
CAATGTCAGTAGGCTGCCTGTGAGTATGCAGAACATGCACTGAATTGTTTATTTCTTTAGATTATTTTGGAGGAAGGCAGGAGAAGGGAAAGGGGTAAGTTTTCCCTCTTTTTGCTCTTCAAAAGCAGGAACGCTTTTGTTTTTCTGGGTCCTGAAAGAGCTCATGTAGGCATTATAACAGCTTCTTCTAATTTCTTTTTATAGTTCCCCACATTAAGATTGTTTGCATCTGTGTCTTTGATACAGTCTCTTTCCAGAATTGTCAGACCATCTGTAATCCTTTATCCTTTAAATCAACTTCCCAAGGGACTTTCTTCACCAGTTCCTGAAGTGTGCTGAGGTCTGGTCTTTTGAAATCTGTTATTTTTATGCTCATTTTTATTGTTTCTTTAGTGTTTTGTTTGTTTTTTTTCCCCCCACCACCCTCTCCCCACTGTAGTGATCTCCATCATCTTCCAAGCACTTCTGGTTACTGTTCTCTTTGATGTTTTCATTCAAATATAAAATAACCACTTCCCTTAGAATCAACTAACGTGAAGACTTTTATTTCTCACACTTTAAACTTTCAATACCTGAAAAGATATATAGGATGGTGTTTCATCTTCTGAAATAAAAATTGTTCCAATACATTCTAAAATGTTTATATATCATCCTGCTATGAGGGGGAAACTTTATACTTGTGTTGCAAAGAAGAGGTTTTAAAAATAAGGATATTTAGAAAGGATTCATGATGATGTAAATAATCACATGGCAAAACACTTTCAATGGATACAGGTTATGGATGTTTAGCCAGGCAAGGAGCTGGGTGTTCTTATTTTCCCTGGAAACTAATATGCTTCCATTTATTACCATGAGGGCTTTACTATTAGTTCTTAGTTCCTTTGTTGCAAAAAAATTTTGTAGAGGGAAAGAAAACTTTTCTGGAAATAGTACTGTATTGCTAAGGGAAAGCTTGCATATGTTCTTTCCACTTCCTGGGTCCATCTGCCTTACTGAGCAATGTTCTCTTCTGCACACATGCCATCATATAATATAATATAATACCATTATATTATTTCCAGGCTCACCTGGACATGAGGTAGAGAATGGCATTGCCTTAGAAAGTCTATTTTGATACAGCTACCAAAGTCCCATGAAATGTAATCACAAGGATGACAGTTGTTTGCCTTCTAAACCATTAAAATCAGCCTAGGAGAAGAAGCCACTGATTTGATTTAATGGATTTATGAGTAGTCATATCTATCTACAAAAAAACAGAGAACAATCAGTCAGAATGGGGTGGATATTAACTACTGTGTTTCATTCGTATGGCAGTAATGCAATTTCCAAGCTCATATTTCAAGGTATGTAATTAGGCTACCCAATAAACTAATTAATCTCAATATAAGGAACAGCTAGTTGGTTTTGATGCAGTGCTGTCAGTTTTTCTGGGGTTAAGTTCCACGTTCAGCTGAGACGCACGCTCAGGGTGAGGACAAAGAGGCAAAAGGGTAAGGTCTCTTTTTTTGGCTGCCCTCGTTGTGCATCAGAAGGAGGTGGGAAGCACACCATATACCAAGTACTTGCCATCTGAGTCCTCTGAGAAACAGGCAAGCCTCCAGATTTTAAAATATGCATACGTAACGCATGCACGTTAGACATCAATAATAACTGATGAATGCTATATGTGCTGTCAGTATTAATGAAGAGCCCTGTGTTTTGATTTCCCAGGAGTACCCAGCACATGTTCTAGCAATCAAGATGCCTCTTCAGAGCCCTCCTGTTTTCTTCTCTTCTTTCTGTCAACATCAATAGTTTCTGCTTTGCTCGGTGTGGTAAGGGAAGGGTGTGAAGCTGTTTGCTGTTTGTACTTCTGACAGTTCTGAGCCCTGTGAATTCATCCAACCCCTCCACCCTTGCTGTGACACTGCTGACACTGGGGCAGGCAGCAGCCCAGAACTATCTGCACTGAGATCTTTGTTCTCAGAGTGTGCACCAGCTCTTCATAAATCAAAACTTAATAAAGAGTTGATTAGGACCTTAGCCCACGCTGGGATTTTGTGGGCTTTAATGGAAGTACTCACAGCATCATAGATACTCACAGTATAATACACTTCACAAGCATGGGATAAAGCACTACTCACCTTGAGTAAGGGCTTTATAAGCCAGCACTAAGATGCCAAGCTTATCCATTTCTCACTCTATTTAATTAAAAAGCTACACTTTGTCATCGGAGTGCAAAGCAGAACGGCAGAGGTATCAGTCCTTATAACACCAGTGGAGATGGAGGAAAGCAATTTCTTTCCTCTTGCTCTTCATCATTAATCTTCATTAGGATTTTTAGCTTCCAAATGTGAGTGCTAGAAGACATCAGCCTAGCAAACAATTTGAAGTGCATCTGCATAAATAATAGAGGTAGTTTGTTATTTTCATTATAGGTAAAAGTGTGTGGCAGGCGCCAGATGTGTTTGATTCAGACAGTATGATTTTCATGCCAACTTTATGATATGTTTGATCTAGGTGAAGTGACTAAAACCTGTTGTTGGGACTGAGATGCTGTTAAACACCAGCTGCAGGTTTTCTTTTAATTAATAATATAAGGAGTAGAATACCTTGCTTTAATTAACTTGTTAACCCTTCAAGCGACTCAGAGAAAGGTCGTGATGGCAAAGTGGTTTAAAAATAAAGCATGAAAATATCCAAAGGTAGTCCAAATGACTTATTTCTTCCTCTCAAACATGCTACAAGCTCTTGAGATGTTTTTACTATTTCTTCTTTGCATTTTATTTTCCTCCTCACTCTTGAATAGAATATGGAGTGTGAGTAAAGGACCCAGGCTAACCTAGATTTTTTAGCAGGACTGATTATTCTGCATTTGCAGAACGAGCAGCAACTGTTCATAGCTGCTCTGAATCCCTTCCCAAGCTTGAAACTGTATCTTTTAACATCTTATAGATGTGGTGTTGTGCCAAAACTGTCCTTGATCTGTTCTGAAAATATGCCCAGTCCTGTAGTAGTTTAAATGTGGTTCTGAGCACAGAAATTAAAGCTCCAGCTTTTGAAAACCTGTTTTGTTAGAAATATGGACAAAGGGGGTGGTGAAGAGGAGTCCTGGAAATGCCTCTTGTACATATAAAGGAAAGACCATCTTCTGACTCCACTCTCTCAATTAGACAGCAGAGAAACTCAGATGTGATCATAAATACCAAGCCATGAGAGAAACTTCACCCTGAGATCACAAAACATGGGGTGCCAGCGGATCCAGCATTGTGAGGCAAATCCTCAGAAAGTAGCTTCCATCTCTACTCCCATGAAGGGAATTTTGGTGTTTTGTTTTGTTTTGAAAAGTATTTTCATGCAAAGTAATCATAACTTCTACTGTAAAGACCATCATGGTTTCTTGACCATACAATAACAATGCAGAAAATATAGGGCATCCAGAAATAAAAGGTTTATTACAAATAAAATATTTCATTTTATTCTATTTTATTTGTAATAAAACTTTTATTTCATTTTATTCTAAAAGTTTTATTACAAATAAGCAACCAAAAAAAACCCCAAACCCTAGTTAATGGAAAAAAACAGCCATCTAAGTGACTTACTTTCTTACTGCCTGGAGGAGGTTTGGAGGAGAGGAGTGTTGAAGTATAGTTAGAAACACTGGCCTGGCAATCAGGAGATGTTTAGCTTATTTCTAGCTGTTTAACAGATTTCTTTATGTGCAGTGCTGGAGCAGAGCCAGTGTCAGCTCAAGGCAAAATGAACTTCTGCAGTCCAGTGACAAGTCAAGTCACACTCGTGCAGATTACTGAAGATGATTGGAGTTGCTGAGGTGGTCCTGGGGGCATCGTTTGGAAATAGCAATGGATAGGAATAAACAGAGGTCTAATTTTGTGTACAGAAGAACCTGTTTTACTGATGATGATGAGAATCCAGTTGGATTTTTTTTGGATCCAAATTTGAATCTCACAGCCAGAATAACTACTAATTTATTTATTTTTTTAATGGCCACGTTTCCTAAATAAACCACTGGAAGACATTAAGAAGTTCTGTGAGCAATGGGATACAGATTAGTTGTATGTATTTTTGGCCTACATTCCCTATACTTTGACTTCAGAATAAATGCTGCAGATTGTTCTGAGATCAGCAAAGCAAAATGAGATTTTAAGTGATGGTAATAGAGCATGTTTCTGCTTCATCTCAGTCTCTTAGAAAAGCTTACCAATGTGGTGCCAAGAGAATGTATGTAGCTAGTAATTAATCTCTATTAAAATAATAAACATGACAGTGGGTAATTTATTAACAGCTCAATTGTCTTTGCATTTCAGTGGGTACCCTTGTTTTAAAACACAGTCGTGCAGGAGCTCTGCAGGAACAGAGTTCCAGTGAAACAATCTGCAGTGAACTTGCTGTATTGGGAGTTTAGAAGACAGTTTATTTCAGTTTTTTATCTTTCCCTTTGCATGTAGGAACTGAGGCTAGTGGGAGTTGTTTAATGGAAATTAAGCTGTTGTTGAGGCTGTAAAATTTCTGTGCTTCTAGTACTTTGTACATATTATTGGGCTATTTTGCCTTTTTCTTACTGTTGGGCATGTGCTTTTGTGTGCATGAATAGTTTCACTGATCCCAGCAGTACTGATCTACCTGTAAGGTGTGCTAGGTACCCTAAAAAAGGAATTTGTTTGGGCCAGCAGGAGAGAGAGGGTCCTGATCCTACACTAGAAGTGGGACAGAACTGTTGCTATCAGATGGGTAGCAAACCCATGAGGCTTTTTCTGTTAAGGCTTTTGTTTAAAGGGGATGGGTTTTTTTATGGACATCTGGTAAAATTAGTTTTATATGAACTATAGACTGATATATTTGCTGGTGAATGACTTGATCCTGTGAAGTGTATACTAAGATGCCAGTACTGCTGCCAATTTCTATTGGACTATATCAGCAAGATTTTGCTTGGTGTATTTGCTGAAGAAATCCTCTGCACATCACTGCACTGGGACAGAATTAAAAGCATTTAAAGTGACTTGACTTGCAGTGCAGTGGAACAATGCAGAATTTCATCGTGTCACTGTAGAAAAGCTGGAAATTTAATACTAGATTTAAGAGCTCAGGTTGGTTACTCATCATTTCAAAGAAAGCCAAAAAGATGCACAAATTAAACCAGTTTATGTATCTTGCATCCAGTTTAACACACACTGGTAACATGGACCTGGGGACAAATGTTAGAAATTTATAGAAATATGCCATAATGCTTGCTTGGTTGTTTTATTTTTCTATTTCATTTTTTACATGGGTATTTACTTGTTAGCCCCATAGAGGCTAAGGACAGGTCAGTTATAATATTTTCTCATTATTCAATAATATGTGGCTCTTTCCAACATGCCTGAAGGCTTATTAAGTATTGCTAGCACTAACTCCTATGTTTTCTTCCATTTTTAAATGGGCTTGTGATTTTGTAACTTAGATTCAGAAAGACAGTGAAACTTTTCATGCAAATCTGAGTCAATGAAACTACCAACCCCTCGTGGCAATTGATATCCATAACAAATGGATTTCCACCCCTCCACACCCCTCCCAACCAGTTAAACTCTTCAGCTTGCTCCAGAGAAAGTCTTTACATGGAAGTTGGAACTCAATTTCACATCTTTACCTGTTCATAAATTTTACACAAAACTAGAGATCCAAACTCCAAACATTGTTCATCTGTGAGTAAAAGGACCAAGACTCAAGTCCTTTGCCTGGCTGCTTCACAAATGGATATAAAAAAACCAGACAGGACTCAAGTCAGGACTCAGGTTCTGAATGGAAGGGTCTTCTGCTCATGTAGAAATTATCTGCACTATCACCCACAGCCTGGATTCAGTTTTGCAGACTCTTTTCTCACTAGAGGCATACACAGGTTAGAAGCTGATCCTGAAAAGCTTGCTTGGCTTCCCCATGGCCATCTCTCAGTGGGTGGACTGATGCAGTCACCAACAATAA
>NW_008595249.1:0-12017 GCF_000691845.1 Merops nubicus | reverse complement strand
GGGCTCAGGGTTATGGGGGCCCAGGCACATGGGGTCCCAGGTACATGGGGTCTCGGGGGCATGTGGGCCGTGGGATTCAGGAGCATGGGGACCCAGGTGCATGGTGTCCCAAGGGTTATGGGGGCATGGGGCCATGGGATCCAGGGGTGCAGGTTCCCAGGTGCATGGGGTCTTGGGGGCATGGGCTCATGGGTAGATGGGTATGCGGGGTCCAAGGCACACAGGGACCTGGACATACGGGGTCCTGGGGGCATGGTGTCTGGGCCACAGTGAGGCTGTGCAAGGGGCTTTGGGGCACCCTGGCTCCTGGGCGTAGGAGGCTGCAGACACACAGTGCCATGGGCACACGGAGCGCTGGGCAGGCAGTGTCACACCTGCCTGCCCGCCCCTGGCTGGAGGCTGGTACTGCCCTTCAGCCAGCGCCCGCTGTGGGCACCCACGTGTGCGCACACGTGCTTGCTGTGAAACTCGCGGCTCTCTCCCGGGTAGTGACATTTGCCTGCAGCCCTTCCCGCTGAGAGTCACCCGACAGGCTTTGGCTACAGAAGAGCAAGGAGATAGTCATGGCATGGGCTGAGCCCAGTGCTGCCAGCAGCCGTGCACCAGACTCCCTCGTGGGGCACCTGCAGTCCCTTGGTCCTAAAATGGATGTGTGCAGGTAACAGCACTGGCAGAGCAAGTGCTGTCATTACTGGGATCTGCTCTCTCATAAGGTCTCCTTACTGACAGCAGATCCTAGCATCTGCTCCATCCTTATCCTCATCGAGCAAGTTCAGGGCATTTCCGTGTTTTCGTATTGTGTTTGTTGCGCAGCCTCTCCCCTGCTTGCAGCCATCGCCCTCGCATCAGGAGGGTGTGATCAGACTCTGCAGGTGGGTGATGCTGGTCATTGGTGGGTTCATGGCTCACAGCTCTGTCTTCTCCTTCCTTGGGGTCCCCCAGCTGGCCCCTCACCGGCACAGGAGCGCCGCTTCCACTGATCTCTGCTGGACCAGACAACACTTCCCACGAACGCCAGCACAACATGTGTGCGTGCACCCCGGGGGATCGCCGGGCGTGTGCCGAAGTGCCCCACTTCCTTGCAGCCCTCTCTGTGAAGCTGCTCGGGGCAGCTGGGAGGGAGCACACAGTATGCTGCCAACCCTCCCCTTGACCCCAGTGAGCATGAAGCTGGTGAGGCACAACCGCTCCTTTTGTCGTGCCTCTTCTGAACCGCCATTCAGCTGAGGAAACAAGGCTTAAGCTGTGCTCGGTTTGCTTTCTGACGTTGCCCCTGACACAGGATGCTCACACCAAATCCTGGGGGTCCGTGCGAGGGCATGCAGGCAGGTGGGTGAGCCAAGCAGGGCACTGCCGCTCAGAAACTCTCAGTGACCATATCTGAGGGAAGAGAAAACAGGGTAACATGTGCTGAGCAGCTTTGCTGGAGAGAATTATGCCCAGTGTTTGTCAGTGCGATTCGTCATTCGAGGATCCCTGCAGATCCACCACAGCTCCTTGCATCTCAGATGTCAGCTGTGGCACGGAAAATCCTCTTTCATCACTTGTGTCTGATTCCAGATGAAAACTCATTAAAGGCAGCCACTTCCACCACTCCCTACTCTTGCCAGAGCACTTGCCTGTCAGTCACATCCTATTACTGCAGGCACGGAATTATTTGTACCAAAGCACAGGATCAAAAGAAATGGTTTAAAAATAGCTAGTTTTGTAGCCTTTCCTTTGTGATTGGTGCAGCCTCCCCTCCCATGCCTTGCTGCCCCTTGCTGATGGCAGTGGTACCCACTGCATCTCTACATGCAGCCTGCTCTGTGAGACGGCCCTGCCTGACCACAGATCCCAAATCCTTTCCCTGCCATCACCATCAATTTGGGTGTGCGGTGTGGTGTTGAGCCAGGTTGTCCTGCCCTTTCTACTCATCTTCCACCCAAGCCTGGGTAAGCCAAGTGATGTTATAGCCCAAAGGCAGGGGATTAGTGTAGTGACAAAGCCAAAATGGCTTTTGTGTAGGAAATTAATGTCTTTGGTGTGGAAGCAGAACTGTTTTTCTTAGGCCAAGCTCTCCTATGGAGGTGGGGGAACCAGCTCCAACCACAGGGTGCTTAGCGTCCCAGTACTGGCTTAAAAATAGGCCAGAGTGTGCTGATTCCTTGTGGCCTCGCAGCCAGCGGGTAACGCAGAGACTGGCCCCTGCTCGGAGAACGTGTTTGTCACATACACTGGAAGCAGGAGCCTGCCTGCAGGGAAGGCAGCCTGTCTGTGGCCTGTGCTGGAGCAAAGGATTACGTTCGCCCCAAGAATTGTGTACAGCATGCTCAGCACTAGTGACAAAACATGACAGCCCAGGTTTTAATTTTGTGATATATGTTTTATGTGCAGGCCCATGGACATGACTTATTTGTTTGCAGTCCAGCCTGGTTTTAATCAGTTTGAATTAAGTAACTGATCTTATTACTAATCCGACTATGAGAGGGCTTATCACAGGTTCTTGGCACATGACAAAGATGACTGTCGGTGCAGCCACATTCGAGTAATGTGACGTGTCTTCTCAGAGCTATTTTTGTCTTCACCCTCCTCCAGGATGTTGATCCTTTGGTTTCTCCAGCCAGTGGCCAACTAAAACTCACTTAACACTACCAAAACCCAGCCACGTAATAGAACGAAGGGAAAGGCTCTGCTGTTTCTTGTAGCAGATGTCATTTGTTTCCTGAGGTTTTCATTAAATTGAGGGCAATATGGGTTTTACTGCAGTCCTTGCGAGGATTTTCTGTGCGGGTTTGACTCTGAACACTTACCAGTTTCCTCTTTCAAAAGCAGGCTCAGGACCAAAAGTCAGCGGAGTCTGAACAACAGACGCTGACCGTGGTGGGCTGGAGCAGCAGAGCTCTTTGCTCTATGCCTATGGCTCTGGAGTCTCCATCAACAAGTCAGATAGAAATGCCTCATGTCCTGTATAGATAAAATTAAACATCTTCAGAGAGAAGTAATGAGTGAGGAGAGTCAGGGGTTTACAGTAGGGGTGCTGGGCTGGAATATACAGCCTGTATGGCCCTTTCCCACTGTGGGTATGTCACTGGCCTCCAGTTTAATCTCATCATGCCACCAGCATCCCATCTGCAGAAAGGGTGACCATCCTGTTTTAGCCAGTGAGCTCCTTCAGTCAGGGATAGCATGCAGGTGTATTGGATTGGTCCTTGGGATCCTGGCCCTATGTGGGTCCCGTCTGCCCTGTTGTCCTTAGACAGGGGACACAGGCTGGTTGCCAGGTGCTGTCCTGCAGGAAGACAAGAAGGCAGAGAGCTGACTGTCACTAGTCAGGGCTCGTTCTCCTCCGCTGAGGACGTGCCAGGTGCAGTGGCGGATGGCAGCCCCAGGCACCTCTGTTTAGCTGTGATGAATAATAGCTGTTGCTGACACCTCGTGGAAGCCTCTGGCAAACATTTTCTCCAGAAACTTTCTGTTTCGTTTCTTGTGCTGCTGCTGGTTTCCTTGCTGAGGAGCTCATCCTTGTTTCTGTAACGCCCAGAGCACTCAGCCAGGGAGCAGGCAGCGGGGCCCTTGGGTGCCTGCAGGACCAGGGATGGGGGGGCAGCCGAGAAGGGCTGCCAGGACGCTGTCCTTTCCCTCCCGAGGAGGAGGAGGGCACATCTCCTCCCTGCCTGGTGCTGAGGGCAACTCACCGTGGGTAGTGTTGCACATGAGGTGTGAAGAGGAAAGCATTCCTCCCCTGTACCCACCTCCACTGTGCACCTGCCTTTTGTGTGACAGTTTTGCCCATCTTTATTTTTCAGGGGGGTGTATTTGCAAGTGGCTGTTAGAAATCATTTCATCCTTTCATTTCAGAATCTTGAATCCCTTTGGAAAAAAGACACAGGGGTTTTCCCCAGGAGTGGGATAATAGTTTTGTTTTGAGAAACAAGACCACTGAAGATGCCGCAGAGTTAGCGGGGATGTGGGTTGGGGCACTGCCCCTGACTCCCTTGCTGAAACCATCAGACAACATCACTCCATCCAGGGGAGGGGTCTTGGCCTTGCAACCTGTTCTCATTGCTCACCCCCACACTGTCTCGCTCAGCACCTACCTCTTCTTCCTCCTCAGTCTTCTTTTGTGTTACAGTCACTCTCAACTTGCCTGACTTTGTATGAGTCATCATTTTATGTGGAGCCTGAGCTGACTGGAACCCTGCTTGCTTTGCTTTCTCTGCTCTTTTACAGGGTCAGCTCCATCCTGACCTACAGCATGACAGAAAAGCTGCTTTGGAAATGGCAAAATGAACAAGCTTTCTCTTGTTACTCTTGTTTCCTGGCTGCTGCTGAGTGAATGTGACACCCTTCCAAAACTCTGCATCCCAGATGATGCTTGGGGACCCAAGTGAAGCTCTGAAACACTTCATTTTAGAAAAGAAATCTCTCCACTGGCTCTGGAGGAAGTATGAAACATGAGGGTTGACCTCTGCCAAATGTCAATGCCGGCTGATGGGAGGCTGAATAACTGGTGTCACAGATCTGTTGAGTTTCTGTGTCCACTGGTTGGATAACCCAATTTTTAGTCTTTAAATCTTATTTTTCAATCTGGTTCCTTGACAGAGAGTGTGGAAAAGTGTTCTGGCAGAAGTGAGGTGGGCAGCAAGGTGATAAGGTCCTTAAGCTGTAGGTATCACACAATCCCTCAGGTACAATCAGAGGCTATCATCAGTGTCCTCTTTATTTTGGCCAGGTTTATGGAGTATCCCTCAATGAATTGTGATTTTGGCTCCTGTAATAAATGAGCCACATTCATCCTTCTGGAAACCTAGGGAAACTCCCACAGCTGCAGCAGAGATTACATTTGATTCAGTGTGTTACAGGGGGAGACTGAAAAGTGTACTTGTCCCTTAAAAAACAAAAGAGTGCCTTTTGGGGAGCCTTTCTGTTTTGCAAGCAAGCGGACAAGAGGGGTCAGAGAGCTTCTGGCGCCTGTGGATGATTTTGGCCTTCAGCTTGATGTTGGTTGTTAAAAATATTATCCCAGATGTATTAATATGACCAGACTGGATTGCATCGGAGCTGAACATTGTGAGCCTAAGGCAGGACATAAATATAGAAGCAAAACAGCCTGACATAAGAGTCATCTGTCTTCTACACAAGAACTGAAGGGGAAAGAAAGGGAACTTATTCTGTTGTAATTTTTGGGTGCTTCCAGGCATTAGTGTGACCCCTGAAGAGTGCCTGCAGCAGGGTGCTGGGCCACAGAAGACCCCACGTATCACTTGCTCAGCTCCTGGCATGCTGTGCCACAGGACTGCACACTCAGCGCATTTTTAACCTGGGGTTAGATTTGCCTAGACAAGGTCTGTAATCAGGAATGACTATTTGTTTGATGTGTTTGCCTAACAGGATTAACCTTATCATAATGATACAGCAACCTGGCCTTGGCAGAACAAACCCAAAGGGCTTGAGGGGTCAGACCTTTGCCTCCCTTGCCTCAAATGTGCAGAGTGTAGCTCGTCTCTGTTACCGTGCAATACCCGGCTGGTGCTTCAGCTGGCACTCAGTGCCCTGCCTTTGGAAAGAGCAACTGTGCCAGGTACCACTGCCTGCTGACATCACGCTTGGCATTTCTCGCTCCACACCTGAAAAAAAAAGAATAAATCAATAATAATCAAAGGTTATGAAAAGTGATGCAGTGTTTTACAATTCGAGAACAGGATGCCCTCCCCATGTGAAATTGCTCTGAGCAGGTGCCTGACTGAATTCAGTGTGAAATTCTTGCCTTCTGGCTCCCTAAGAATAGGTGGGTTGAATAAGTGAAGAGCAAACAAATTGCCCTATTTTTGTATTGTATATCACAAACATGCCTAAAATAATTACAAAAGCATCTGTTTGTCTATAAAAGGGAAATCTGTGACTATTAAAGTTTGCTGACTTAAACCCTAAAGAAGGAATAGGACGAAAGCTCTATTTTCCTGCAAATAAGTAGGATAAAGGCTTTGCTAAAGCAGAGGGAGCCTGACTGCACTGATGATCAGGACATAGGCTTGTCCACTCCAGTTCCTGGACAGAGTGGAGGGCTCCTCCTTGCTCCCCAGTGTTGTTGTTATAACCCCAGCACTTCTCAGGCCAGCCTGGCCTTACCAGCTCCCTGGGCTATTTGTGGAAGCAGAACCTGCTGCTCGTTACTTGCCTGCTCCAAAGCAAGTGGGATCCTCTATTTATAAAGTGCTATAATTGGCTTGAATGAAACCTGTGGTTCTCCAGGCTTTAGGGCCTCAGGACTGCTGGTGCAGCAGCACCCTAATTCCAGGAGATGCTGCCAGGGATGCCGAGAGAGCTCTGCATAAAGCTGAGGGATGCGTAGGTACACCGCGTGAGCTGTACATTCACAGGCTCCTGCTTTCTGGGGCAGGCTGTACTTGTTAGGGCTGTGTAGATCCCCTTCTTTAGATGAGGTTTGAGGGGATGGAGCCTCTTCAGAGCAAGGCAGAGAGACAGCTTCCCACTGCAGCAGCATCGCTGTGGAGATGCTTGGGTTGCTACAGGGAACATTACCCTAACCATCTCTTTTTTTTCACCCAAAGGCATTTATAGCAGGGGTGTGAGTAGGGCTCTGTGACTTAGAAATGACCTATTCTACCATCAGGCCTAAACCATTTGAGTTCAATTCAAGATTAGTGTATATTTAATTTTGGTGGCACATGTGGCTGTTCAGACCCTGCTGCTCAGAGTGGAACTGTTCTGACCTCATAGCTCATTGCAGAATGAACTCCTCCTGTCTAAGACAAAGCAAAACAGCCACCTCAGTTTTCTTTAGACACAGGGGCATGCAGTATAATGCTTACCCAAGGGTTGTGTTTGATCTGTAATTTTGCTGTAATAAATCCCTCTGCCATGTGAATCGTAAAACATGATAGACATAAGGCCACGCAGAAACACTAAAAAAAAAAAAAAAAAAAATAAAAAATGGCTAGTGCTTTAAATGTCTTTGAGGACTTATTTTTATTCACATTTGTTCATTCTCTCTGCTGTTGGCTGTGCTGGGTCTGTTGAAATAACAAACAAGGATGAGGAAAGAGGGCAGCTCTGTCATGAGCTTCCTTCGGTGGGAAGTGGCTGCGTTACAGCAGTTAACTCTAACAGCAACTGCAGCCTCAATGGGCAGATGCTCATCTGTCCTACACATCCCAATAGAAAACCTGTTTGGTTTTTTTTTTCCTGAAAAAGATCAGATTTTCAGTCAAAAACCTTGTTGCTGCAAAGTGGTGTTTAGAAAGAGTCCATCTTTCTCTTTTGTCTTGTGAAAAAAAAAAAAATAGTCATGAGTCTTCTAATGCTGCCTAAAGCTGCTCTGCTGCCAAGAAAATCTCCCAGGTCAGGGAATGAGGCCTCTGTAATATTTCTGGTTTCCCTGTAATTATTTTCTAATGAAATTTTCATATCCAAGTACTATCGGGAGGTTAGACCATAGCAAGTTCACAGCAGGAGTTTTCAGTTTGCTTTCTCTTCTTCTAAATCAGTAGCTATCCCCTATGTAGAGGCAACATGAGCATTTTGTGCATATAAAGGCACCTGAAATCAGGGTGCAATGCCTTTTATCCACTGGATTCAGCACTAGCATGATTTTGTGCAATTCTCTGTTTGGAAGAATTACTTTTGCACTGAAATTATTCTACTTGCCTGATCAGATTTGTCCATCAGTATGTCTTTTCATGGCTTGTTAAGTGGCTAGGGGATTAGGGTGCAGCTCCCCTTACTAGGATTTCCAACTCTCCTACACATGCGATTTAAAGAAATGGAAGGGCTGACGTTTGCAAGGTGTTGCCAGTATCTTTTGGTGCCACCAGCCTAGAAAACAGAAATACAAAAGGGCTAAAAAGGTGATGTAAAGTAATGGGGAGATGAAATGAGTAACAAAACCAAGCCAGGTATAATTAGTGGGGCTGGTATAAATAGTGAGGCTGAGAAACACCCGAGCTGAGCTGCTAAGCATGGCAGGAAGGTCAACTTGCTCCCTGCCACTGCCTGAGCCCAGACAGTCTGCTTCCCTTCAGCTCTGCTCCCTGGACCTCTCCTGTAGCCTAGCTCGGACATCAGGAGCGGGACAGGCTCACCATCGCCTCCATCTCGGCCATGGTGCTGGTCACAGTGGGGCTGGAGCAGCAGCTGCCGTCGGCACCCAAACAATGTTGGGAGCACACGTCGGGCTTTTATTGAAGGAAAGTGTGAAGTGTGCTTGGACACGCGGTCCAAGACTTAGGATCCTGCAGGTGCTTTTCCAGAGCCCAAAGATGCTGGAGCCACAGAGCATGACATGCTGTGGAGGCTGGGCAGGGCTAGTGTCTGTGCTGGCCACACAGCCCGTCTGCCTACCCTGCACGTGCCAACGCGGTCTGTCACGGAGAAGGGTTGTTTGATGGGCTCTTGGGAGTGCTGCCCTTTGGCAGCTCACCCAGAGCTGGGTATGCCTGTATCCCCTGAAGCGCCCAACAATGTGGGTTGGGATTCCACTTCAGTAAAATGGGAATTTTTACTAAATCCAGTAGGGAGGCAGGTAACAGAAGCAGGACAAAAGGTGGTTCACAGCTCCAGGGGCTGGAAATGTGTGTGAATAATGAAACTTTCTAGAGTTTTACAGCTCATGCTAAAAACTGTTGCAGGAGACAGAAAAAAATACTCAGGTTCCCTGCTTCATATCTCTGCTTTGCTGCTGCCAGACTTTAGCCCCACTCTTCTGCCCCCAAATGTCAGAATAGGAAGTGCCTGTGTCCCTCCCAGTTTGCAGCCAGGTGCTCCTGCTTAAACTACTGAGGGAAGTGACTCTGGGCTAATATATCAGTATAGAGTGATGAAGGGGTGTAGGTCTTGGAGTAATGCCTGTGGGCTGAGTTTTTTTACATGGTGCTAGTGTTTGAGATCTCTTATACCTGTGATTTGGTTTGGACCACAAGAAACAAAAGATTTTGTATTAATTTACCCTGGAAATTGCCCCTTCTGAGGCACAAGTACTTGTGGAGACAGGCTTCTCTTGCAATTCATGTGTTCTGTGAAGCAGAAAGAAAAACATTTTGGCCGGGGTTCAAGCACCTTTCTCTGTTGTCCTGGTGATAAGTGCCTGATAAGAGTTCAAGGTCTTTGCTTGCTTATGTAGAATAAAAGCAGCTTTTACTTAAGTTGCTGCTGGCATCTGTGGGCTCCCCAAAGGTGCTGGTCTGTTGTTCCCAGTGTCTGGGCTGTTCTTGGTAAGACAGGGTTGTGCTGTGTGGGTTGTAGTTTGTCCTACATCAGAGGTGAGCTTCCAGGTTTTCAGTCTCTGGCATGCTGTGGTGGCTATGCCATAGCAAGCATTTGGGGTAAGCTGGATGCTTTCTCTGAGGAGCTGGGGCTTTGTGGAAGGAGTGTGGGATGGTGGCACAAGCCCACTGCAGCTGGTAGCCCACTGCAGCAGTCTCTGGAGGCAAGCCAAGGATGGCTGCTGTTTTGACACCATCATTAGGTTTTAGAGTTGACAGCCTGAGGAGAAGTAAAGGCGAGGCAAGCCTTCTTGGTGCTGCCACTTTCAGCTCTTTGTCATCAGGAAAAGATGGGACTGGTTCTCTGATGCTTGATTTGTGCTCTCAAAGACTAAGTGTGTCTGAGGACTGGATTTTTCTAGCAGGAGTACAAGGATGGCAGTGTGGGGAGAGGTCAGGCAGGCAAGTTCAGAGCAGCAGGATGCAATATTCAGGCTGGCTTGTGAGGGTCTGGTGGGCTGAACCAGATGCCAGGAGCTGAACTCCTTGGGTTACATGCAGTGGTGAGGATGGAGCTGCAGCTACTCTGCTCTGCTGCCTTCCAGTCCCTGCTGTCATGGGGCTTCCCCAGCCCTGTCTTCCTGACGCCTTGAATAACCTCCCAAAGCTGGAGCCTCAAATCCTTTTGTTTCTGTAAAGGCCTGTTAGTCATTTCCCACTTATAAACAAACATTTTAGAGACACTGGAGAAGCTGAGCCACCGAGAGGACAAAGCTCTGTTGCTTTGAAAGTAACTCAATCATCAGTGAGTTTTGTTGTGCAACAGCTCAGCCACTGAAGAATTGAAACCACCCTCTGCTGCTTGTACAGGGGACAGGAGAATGTGCTTCTTGCACAGGCCGGTCTTTCAATCTTCAGTTTGGCTTCCATTTTAGAAGAGTTGTAGATGAGCTAGTTTTGTTCTGTGAATTTTTTTAATAATATTTTTTTTTTACAATTTAAAAAAAAAAAAAAATTTCCTCTTTACTCAGCAATGAGGCCTGTGTTTGTCTCGCTGCTCTTCCACTGATGAGCCCATGCTGTCTTGAGACCTCTTCTTCCTTGCATCCAGAGGTCTCTCTGGGTTTCTCTGAGGACACTTGCACTGGTAGGGCAGCAGGGATCTGAGCTGTGGTTGTTGCTGCAAACTAAAAGCAAACAATTCAAAACAATCCTTGCAAAAGGAGGAATCTGCTCACTCGTGTTTAACTGCTGTCTGGCTTCAGCACTTTTCTAACCTTCATTTCGACTTGTGTGACCTGCCTGTAGGTCTGGGCTCACATGTTCCTCCTGCTAACCTTGGGCAGGGCATCAGGCTCCCGGTGTGTGGCTCCACACTGACACGTTTCTTGAAAACCTGCAGTGACTGAGGGCATGCACAGCTTGGGGGGAGCTGTTGCCAGGTCTCCTGGAGCGTTACCCAGCAGTGCAGCTGGAATCGGCCCCAGGGAAAAACACTTGGGAATGCTCACCCAGCCCCTTCCTCCAGGAGCTCCTTGGAAGAAAATGTTTGTAGGGCTGAAAGGGGAAAACTGCTTTGCCAAAAAATATCCCACAGAGAGGGCCAACTATTATAAAAACAGCTGGAAGTGTTTAAATCAAATTTTTAACAGCATGTTGGGCATTTTAATACAGAGCTTTATTCTTGACTTATTAAAAAAAAAAAAAGCCCAACTTAGAGGTTTACCTAAATGCTGTATGAGGGGCAGAGTCTGCAAGCATGAGGCAGGCAGAGCTGGAAGCTGCAGGGGTGGGCAAGAGCTCCTGGGTCTCACCTCTTGGTAAGTCCCATGGCTGCTGTTGACCGTGGGGGTCCTGTGCTGGCACGGGCAGCGGAGCTCCTGCCCGCCGCCAGCCTTGACACACGGCCTGGCCAGGGCTCACCGCTGAGTGCTGGCTGGGCCACACTCCTGATAAATCTATGCCAAAATCAAAGTGCATTTGGCTGCTGGGGACAGACCTGCCATCAATTTTATTTCCTCATCTCAGTGGAGATCTGACCCAGAGACCTGCATGTTGCAGCGCAGCCTCGGTGTTCACTGTCCTGCCTTGGCTCCCACCTCAGGAGGTGTGAGCAGCAGCATCCTCGGGCTGGCTCTGAGCGACACGTGGCCTCCAATGGCCACCCAGAGCAGCTGCATTTGGCTGCTGGGGACAGACCTGCCATCAATTTTATTTCCTCATCTCAGTGGAGATCTGACCCAGAGACCTGCATGTTGCAGCGCAGCCTCGGTGTTCACTGTCCTGCCTTGGCTCCCACCTCAGGAGGTGTGAGCAGCAGCATCCTCGGGCTGGCTCTGAGCGACACGTGGCCTCCAATGGCCACCCAGAGCAGCAGCCTGGGAGCTGGCCCAGCTTTAGCTTGACTCCCACCGAGGCTGCTGGGCTACTCTTCAAAGCCCAGTGCGTGCCAAGTGCTGTCTGAACTGGGATGCCTACTTGACTGCTGGTGTGAGGAGTGCGTTGCTCTGTTACACAAGCCCCTTACGTCCCCTCCAGTTTACTGTAACTACTTAGGAGATAGAAAATAACATTTTCTGCTGGACTTCCCCCTCTGCAGCGACAGCCTGGCCCTGTGTCCGTGAGGCAGATTCAGGTGTTCAATCTGACTGTCTCCAGCCACGTTGGGCAGGCACAAAAATCAGGTGATCTGAGAGAAGTAACAGTAATTTTAGCTCCCTTACCCTAAATGTCAGTTTTTTTCTTTATTATTATTATATTTTCAGGGCTCTTTTTCCTAGGCTATTTAAAACTAGGAAAAGCAGAAGCTTGTGT
>NW_008595248.1:0-1925 GCF_000691845.1 Merops nubicus | reverse complement strand
GCTCCTCTCCCCGCAGGTCCTTCATCCCTCTAAGATACCTGTTCTGATTCCCGACACTGGGAAATTTAGGCAAGCCGGAGAAGTGAAGGTACTAATTGTAAACACCTCGTTGCTTTTTTTGAATGCATTTATTATCATATTAGCAAGGGAGTATGAAACATACGGCATATTACTCATCCTATGCCTCCAGGCAGAGAATTCTCCTATTGAAATCAACCAGTATAACCAGATTTCTTATGGGAAATTACAGAGGACATCTTAAAACTCTTCTCACGGAAATATATTACTGGAATGTCAATTCCAACCCAGCATTTCCCTTTTCTCCACACCCCTCCCTCCTCCCCCCCCCGAAAAAAAATAATAAAAAAGAAGTAATTAGCACTTTACTGCTTGAACCTTTGAGATCCTGGAGGCATTGGTGGAATAACCTGGCAAGCAGACCCTACAGCCGGACCCTCCAGTTCCCGAGTCCCCCAACAGCCCCAGGAAGGCGGCCGGGATCGGGGTGGAGGGGCGTTTTTTACGGCGGGGGTCGCCCCCGCCCCCCGACGGGATGAGACCTTGGACAGGCCATCGGGGGGCAAGAGCGGCCCCGGCGCCGGTTGCCCGCGGGCTCTCGCTGATCCCCGTGAAGGGAGCCGCTTCCCCGCCGGTCCCCACCTGCTCCTAGGAGCGTTGGGAGTCTGCGATAAGGAGATAGAAGGGGCGGCGAGCTCGGGGGTTGCTGCTGCTGATGGGGGCAAAACCCGACAGCAGCCTGCTAAATACCGTCGAACAGCTCGGGGAGGGTACATAACAACACCCCACTCGCACACTCCTGTGACGGTATCCACGCGGAGGAGCAGGGGGGAAATGGAGGGGGAAAAAAAAAGGCTATTAACGCAGAGAAAAGATGCCTGGAAGAGAAGAATATGTGCTGGGATTGTTCAACTTTTAATAAGTTTTAGGACTAATTCCAAAACCAGCAATGATTCCTGATCAAATTATTCCCCTGGAAATGCTTCTACACGTTCTTTTTTATTAAGACTTCTTTGGCTGCCAGGAACGAAATATGAGACGTACCAGATAGAAAGTAAAGGAAGGCCAGAGCAAATTCTTATAAGCTTTTTTTTTTTTTCTTTTTTTTTTTTTTTTCTTTTTTTTTCAGGGGTGGAGGGGAAGGAGGCGGGAGCGGAGGCTGGAGCCAGAGAAATGACAAGTTATCTAACCCAGCTCTCTTTCAGGTTCCCTACGATACGAATTCATCCTCCTGGCCTTAACAGCGAGGCGGATTTCTAGCACATCCCAGACTCTGACTCGAGGAATTTGACTCGCCCGCCTTTGCTCAGGGGCTGAAGCCGGGCTCGGTGCACTTGTTGGGAGCTATTCTCTCATCGGTAGTCAGAGACCCAGTTAGTCACCGGTCCTTTGTTTCGATGAAACAGTCTGTCTTTCTCCCGTGTGACGCCAGAGAGTTATTTCCCTGGGCTCTGTGGGACGAGCAACCTCCACTCTCCTAGTTGTAGGGTATTTTTGACATACCTGGGCAGCAATTGCTGATCCCGAGTGTGAGAGAGGTTCGGCAGCGGCTGCTCATTTATTTCGGAGTGAAGAGGAGCTTACTACTCAAAAAAAAAAAAAAAAAAAGGTGTCTATTAACTGTTTATTAATGCGTCTTAATAACCCAAATTATCTCCATAGTATAGAGCTCGGGAGTAAGAACCATTAAATCTGTTCATGTTTTAAGAGGGATCAGCCTGAACAGAAATCAATTAGCACCGCAGACAAAACCAAGCCCTTCTTAAGACAAGTGACACCACATTTTCAACATACTTCGGGAGTTAATCGGTAGCGCCGATCCTGTTTCTTCCTATGTTCAAACATTTCAGCGTGACAGGGCGCAGACATCCCTCAGCTGGCTGGCGCTAGGCAGAGTCTCCGTCACC
>NW_008595247.1:8004-12040 GCF_000691845.1 Merops nubicus | reverse complement strand
GGTATACATTGCTCCTGGACACAGAGCTTTAGTAGCCTTAGACCAAAACAGTGAACAATTTTTTGTGTCACTTCAGTAATAAAGAACATATTTTTCCTCAGCAAGTGGTTAAGAGTCACAACTTCACCGTAACTCCTAAAAATTATTCAAGCTTTCATTTTTAGTTACCAGTACAGTCTGACTTATGCACTAAGAAAATGTAAGGAGAAATAAAAAACAGATGCATTAAGCCAAAATTCACCAAAATGCTATGTAGGCTACTTCTGTCTATTGATTCACACAGTAGACTAAAATATTTGTGTCCTATCTTCTTCCAGAAGTAGTATGCCTGCCAATCAGGAATTCTCACTGTCTCTCTAGCAGGCTAATGTTTTGTTTTAAAAGCAGTTCTGTTTTCCACCTTCCTTAATTCTCTAATGCAACCATTTTTTCCCCTCTCCTGCTCATCACTATTTCACATGCCATGCTTGTTAGAAGTCTGCTTTCCTAACAGGTCACTATGACTCAGATCACCTGGCAATGGAATCCCTTTTGTGACACAGCATCGAAGTGCTAAAATATCAGTATTTATTGGATAATAAACCACACTAAAAATGATATGATGTTCAATACCTTGAAATAAGCTCACAAATAACTGTCCTGAAGCTATTCCTGAACTCCTAGTATTTGGAGGCAAAAAAAAAAAAAAAAAGAGTTAGGAAAAAGTCAGCCCTCCTAGAAAGTGCAAAGTTTAACAGCATTTCCAAGTCTGATCTTTACACTGTATTTCTAAACTCCTGTCTTTTTTTTGGATTGAGCCTTTCTTACAGTATTAAAATAGAAAAGAAAAAAAGAAGAAAAAACAAAAGATCCCAGTAAGAAGTGTCCTAGCATCTAAAGCTCGATCAAGAAACCACATAATCTGATTTGGAACTGTCCTGCAAGGAAAATATGCTATTACTACAAAAAGTGTTACCTTAACAAACCAAGAATTTAGGTTACACTGGACTATTCTACCCAAGAGTTACTGTAACTGAACGCAGTTCCCAAGACTCATTTCAGCTGACACAGGACTACCCAATCATTATATTGCTCAACAGAGGTTGTTATGATATGTCAGCTCCCAAAAACAATAGAGCAGCAGCCAACGCAAATCTTCAGCTGTCAAATATGGGAAACTTTCACAACGTGAGGAGGGCATGGCCATTTTTAAACACAGTGAGGAAAAAAAAAACACCATCCCACCAACCACCCACCCTTCCTGCTATACTACTAGTTACTCACTACTGAAGTTATTGTCATGGAATACAGACATTTTTAGTGATCTTTTGAACAGAAAGATGAAAAAGATCCACATGTCCAGTGGCAGCAGTAGCACAGTACAGGTCTGGGCTCCAGTGAAGTGCAGAACATCAATGCTCTCTGCCCTTCCTGCTCCCTCATTGAGCACTGTGCACTCAGCAGTCAAGGTTACCAACCCAATCTACAAATCATAACTTGGGAAAGAAAGTTTGTTCCTGGGTTGGGGCATTTGCTTAAATATACAAGATCTTGCTTTGTGAAAATAAAAATTCTGAGGGAAAGAAAAAAAAAATAATTACACAAATCAAAGTTTTCCCTGCTAACCAATAGCTATATCATTCACTGTTAACCCTAAAGGGCTTGTTTTTCAAAGCTAAATACCATTTTTAGACATTTTCCTATACCAAGTGACAAGACTATAGATACTTGTTTACCTAGGAAACATTTAATTTCCAATCAATTTGTATGAGATTTATGAAAAAATTCCTTGGGAAACAGTTATTCATGAAATTATTCTTATAATAGATTATAAGAAGTAAGAACAGATTATAAGAAGTAAGCAGCAAAATATAAATCATGTATTCCTAATTTGTTTGCTCTATATCTTTAACTTATATTCCTCAAATATTAGGGCACACACAGTTTAACAAAATATAACAGCATTTGTTACCAGAAGGTAACTAAAACCCCCCCAAACCCAAACATCATCAAAAACAGCAACCTAGGATAAAATGTGAGACTAAATCCAGGGTGGTGAGGAGCACAAGAAGTATTAAAGATAAGGACATACTCTGAGGTAAACACCTAGACAAAACTCATGAGGGAGACTACAGTTACATACAGGCTTTTAAAGGTTCTTTTTTTCTTCTTTTGAAGTCCCAAGTTCCCCCAACCTTCAGAAAGGCAACCCATGTATCACATACACTGCTCTTGGGTTCTCCCATATAAAATAATCTGTTCCCATTCAGCTCATTACACTTTCATAGCATGAAAGGCCAAAAGGAACAGTAGTTTGTGTGTATGTATATAGTCAACCCTCCCCTTCACTTGATCTCTACAAGGCACACAACATGGTTTCAAAACAGCGTGCAGCCTACTTGAAGCACTGATAGTGAGCTTACACTATTGTTGCTGCCAAAAGAGAGGTTTCAACACTACAACACTACCTTGTTTCTTGAGACAAAATATTTACCTGATTATAACTTAACACTTTTACACTGACAAAATGTTGTATTTCCTAACATGAAGATTTCATCAGCCAGTTACGTCCCCATTATTTTTAAACAAAAAACCCCATGCACCACACTCTAAACCTGAATTTCTCTCAGTCTTATTTCTAAATTCTAATTACTGTCATACATGAAAAAAAGAGAAAACAAAAGGAAAAGAACCAAAAGACTAAAAATGCTGGTGAAAACAAAAAAGCATCAGACAGGAAAGGGAAAATGTAACCACTATAAAAAGCTGTAACACTTTAGAGAAGTACTAACAAAGGTCAAACTCATGAAGGTCTTAATTCTGTTTTCCGGTTGTGTACTAAAGGCATGGCACCACATTTATGATAATATTTGTCATGACAGCCAACTAGATTTTCCACAATAGCCCGAGTACAAAATACACCTGTCCATAAGTAGGTTTGTTATATACATATCCACAACAAGACTTACTGTTGTACCAGAGGCAAAGAGTTCACCTCTTCTGTGAACTGCTTAATTTTTCTTCTACTTCAACTGTTCTAGAACATTCAAAAATTCTTAAAATTAATTTCATTTATAGATGGACAAAAAGGAGAAAAGAAAGTGAAGAAAATAGTGCTTTTAAAAGGAGTTTTATAACTTATAAACTCATGGTGCAACTGTCCTAAAAGGACAGGCCCTTCTAGGCCTTCTCTCTCCCAATGCAAGTGTCCATTTTACACAATTTTTTACAAATATTGTCTAACAAAATTTTTTTTCCTCTCAAGACAACTCAAATGAAAGCAGCTAAAAGTTACTAAAAGGAAGGAAAGTGGACACTACAAATAACGATAACACAAATTATTTCCTTGGAAACCAGACTACAACTCCTATTCTACCATGCTATTTCTATTTTAAAACTAACATTTAAGTAAGGAAAACTGAAAGTAGGCACAGACAACTCCTAAAAGTATTCCCAAAATCAGCAAATGACTGTATATTTAAATCACTGTTCACTAAGTCTGTGTCAATGAAGAAGCACATGACTGAATGCAAGAGATGCAAAGAAACAAATGTAAGAATATTGTCTCTGACACAGCAGTTACCATTAAAAAATGAGAGTCCAAAAAGATCTCCCAAAGCCTTAAATAGTCCTTGCAATGCAGACAGAAAGGATTAAAGAAGAAACAACATAAAAGCTCAGTAACTACAAATCCTCAGTTAGTGGAAGAAAACTAGTACTGTCAGTACAAGAGCAATCCTCAAAATCCTCTCACCTGAAATTCTGCACACTTCAGAACCTCATAATCTTGTGAGGAGGAAAAAACTAAGAGTGAATGTATATAAATACACATACTAGTATAAAAACTAAAGGAGCACTTGCAGCTGAATGAAGCAAGTACTGCTTTGAAAATAAACCCAAGCATGCTATTACGAAGTTTCCATTCTTTTATCATACAATGATTTTGAGATAGAAAATGTTTTGCCTAAGGGAAAAAATATATTCTCCTAAATACTGGCTATAAACTTTATTCTGCTTTATCTAAGTAAAGCCAGTCCATTTTTTTTCCCCGCTACTA
>NW_008595247.1:0-7973 GCF_000691845.1 Merops nubicus | reverse complement strand
AGCAGGAAAACTATTCCTAAAAGTTACTTGTAAAACTATCATAGCTTCAGTACATTTAGACATCTACTTTTAATTGACTGGATATATACATCTTTATTTTCAAAGAACATAAGATATTTAATGAAAATTAGCACTGCAACAACATTTTAAAAAGGAATATGCATTTGTTTAAGTACACAGCGTAGAGATAGAGCAAGATGACCATCAAGACTCTACTGACAAATAAATGTTGCATCCAAGACTCATTTCTCTCATGGATCTCAGGTTACTCATTAGCTTATATTATTAACATGAAGGTAAAGGCAAAACACAGTAAGTGTAAGGTACTTTAAAATTGGACTGCAGGTTTACTCAGATTGCTTACAATTTGCAGCAATTACTGCTCTCTAACTCCTAGCTGACTGCAGAATAAAAGAAGTTAGTTAAAAGATCTTCTGTCTCCTTCCCCCACAATCTCTGATTTAAAGGGTCACTTGGTGCAGATCTTTACAGAAGCCATAAAAATAAATAAATGTATCAAATGGGGAGGCTTAAGTATCTATTCCAAAGATGATATGGCTGAGACCAGGTAAAGCTGTAAGAAGCTTGTTGACAGTTACAGAAGAAAAATAATAATAGATAATTCTACCTTGGAATAGAGAGTATAGAATAGGAACATATTACCACGTTAAAACACATAATATTGTGATATTTCTCATCCACACACACATAGATCTGGCACAAGGTAGACTCCTTTTCATGCCCAGCAGTACCACTGCTATATGTCAAAGTCTGCACTCAGCACCCTGTGGTCATCAAGAAAAGTGTTAAGCAAGAGGTGAAGGAAGCTTTGAAGCATCATGTTGTCGCTGACAAAAGTGTCCATGGGCACCAGCTTACCTCCACACATTTATCACAGGGCAAAAGAACTGCTTGATGCTAGTCTTTGAAAATTCAGACAATTACACAGTCCTGCAAGGAGTTCTGTACAACGTTTCACCAAAAGTACAGGTACTTTTGAATAATATGTGTAGATATAGGAACAATGTATTAGATAAATACATTATTTTGATACAACAGATACACATATAGATTAATAATAATGAAACCACTAAATGCCTTTTACAATGGGTCTTCCTAGCAAACCATTCAAAAGTCAGCACTTGACAGAGCACTACTTTGTCAAGTATTCAATGCTGAGGAGTAATTTGCCTCATTATGCCAAGGACAGCAAGACACAGAGCGTATGTATACTGACACAGAACACTCAATATGAGCATTTCCCTTTCCATTGTGCTGTTGAGCAGAGACTTCAGTTTTCTGTAATGATTAAGTCCTCTGTGGTTGCCAAGAGCTGGTAACAAACAGAAATCCCATTCAAAAGAGAAAGTGATATGGCTAACCAGAAGCCATAGCAATAAGATACGGATGTTAAGACAACGTTCAAAGCCATCAGCCCACTGCAAATATTAACATCAGCAGCAATCATCCCAAATCATTGTCACTTATCCAGATGCTCACTGGACAAATACCAAAGAATTCCAGCTTTTCTGTAGATAATTTCTAAAACACAAAAGTTATGGTCACAGTATTTTATTGATAATGAATGCCAAACATATACGACCATAAAAATCAACCAAACTGACTAAATAAAAGTTACTATTAATTCACTGCATTGAATAATAAGAAGCTCTTTAGACTTTAAACAAAGACTTAGACTATCTTGCATTTTGCATCAATGTCAGAAAATTCCCCCAAATACCATATAGTTTACTACTAAACTTTTCAGTAACTTAGAAAACCAGCCAGATAACACCAGTTCTGTCTGTTTATAGCTGGTTTATTGCATACTTGCATCATTCTTTGTCAATCAAGAAGACAAAAATAACAGCTGGAGGTGTCTCTGTCTGCCTGTGACCGCTGCCAGGAACTTTACCACAGAACAACTTAGAACAACAGCGTCCTTCAGTTTACACTCAACACAAAAAATGAACAGAAAAGGGTGAGATTTCGACATACGACAGGGTATGCTTTACAGCTAAAGAGAATCAGCTGATGCTGGTAAGATTTGCTGGTGGTGTTAGAAGAAAAATCACAGCTAGAAAGAATGAGTCACAGAAATGAGCTCCATAGGCTCTGAAACTCTTTAAGGGAAACAGACAAAGAACACAAAAACAGCCCTTAAAATTGACATATGAGAGTGGTAATCCGTTTCCTGCTTCTATTTGTATTTTGATACATCTAGGATTTCTGTACATGTTTACCAAAATACTTTTTCAACATTTCAAGTTTGAATGTTTCAAGTGTCCTTAAAAATGCTAAATCAGAGCACAGAAACACATGGAAACCAATAATGGTCACGTCTTTACTACTTCGAAGGCTTACACTTTTCAAGAAAGACAGAGCTGATTTGCCAGCCTTACAATCTAAACTCTTGGTGGTAAATCTAAGGACCTGGAAAAGAAAATCCAGTATCTAATGGCCATCATGATACAATGTGAACCCGCATGCATTTGGAGTCAATTACCTAATGATTGCCTATAAAGACTTGCTGTCAAACAAAACACATGACTGTACTCTGTTACCATCACCTGTAAAACACTCAATAGTGAGGCAACAAACAAGCACAAATTGACCTGTGGTTCTTTCCTTTTGAAGTTCTACTGACACAGCAATGGTACTAGCAACAGACAAACAAAAACATGAGCTACAGGAGTTACATCCTATCAAGTCAGTCCTTTCTTTCAAAAAGCCTCTTATTTATTTTCCATCAATCAATAAATCAGTTTCAAATATTCCTGAAAAGAAGAGCTAATCTTTTATTCCTAGATTCAGATATCAAGTATGTGCCTCTACCAGCACAATCAACTCATTCTACATCTGTGGTGTTTTTTCCTGACCTTCAGTTACCATGAATTTCCTGTAAGTGATGCAGCCCAAAAGCTACCCAATTTACTAAAAAGTAAACAAACCCTGTTCCTTTATGTAGTGAACAACCATCTACCAGTACCACACTGCACTTCAGTCTTCTACAATAATCACAGTAACTCTCACTTGTACATGGAAAAACTTCTTGAAATAAGAGAAATAATAGAGCAAAGCTCCCCTTCAAGAGTTGCCAAACCCAAGTAGAACACCTTTGCTATCACTGCTATCTGAGCTGGTTAAACTGAAGACAACCAGATGCAATTTCAGATGTGATCACCATCAAATAAAACTATCAAGATTAATTTATCACCAAGCAGACAATAAAGGTCTGCTCAGCTATCATCACTCTTTTAATGTATCTACACTCATGGAACACTTTCATTCCTAAGCAGTTCAAAAATAGGCATTATAGACCCCCAAAAAGTAGCTTGGAGAAAAACTCTGGGTGTTATTCCTGGTTTCTATGTTCATCTACTGAGTAACTTGCAGCAGTTCACTCATCTCAGCCAGTTCCTTTAGGGGGGACACTTACATTTGCTTTATCCTATAAAAAAAAAAATTACGTTGTTCATAGATTAAATACGAAGGGATAAATACCATTTACCACTGCTAACAAAAAAAAAGACTTTTTGGATACAAGGTAGCTTATTCAAAATACACTGCAAAAGTTCTTTTTTTTTCCCCTGAAGTTTTATATCTATGTCGTTGCCACCAGCTATCTCTCCTTTTAAGGAAATAAAGATACGTTACAGATGAATGCCTACAGCAGTTAATAGCTGCTGATTCATGTTATGCTGACAGGGAATGAATAAGCATTTTAGTGCTCATGTTTATTGCTCCTTCATCTTTAGTTCAAAAAGACTTTATAAGAAAAAAGTAAAAAAAAAACACACAAAAAGTAAGCTTTGCTTCCTAAGAACAGTGCTTTCTCCTCTAAGTAGGTCTCAGCTTCAGTTAATTAGCACAATCTTAAAAGAATTCAGAATTTCATTTATTAAACACCTGGGCTATATTGTTCACAGCTAAATTACATAAATTATCTTCTTAAAAATTATGGTTGTATTTCTGCAACATAATTCTTACCACAGGATTTGGACTCTTGTCCAAGTGAGGATTAAAAAGAATCACAGGAAGTTTGGCAAGTTTTAAGTCTGTACTGAGAGTCTTAATTTGTTTTCCAGGTTTTAAGCCTGAATATTCACCTTTTTATTACTTGCAAATTTTATGCAAACTCAGGGTGGAGGGCGGTGGGGTGCAGCCTGAGATTCCTAGTAGTCACAAGACTCCAGAAGCTGGGACTTTAAAGGAAAAAAAGGAAAGGATCAATACTGTGTAATCAAAGAAAATTTTCCGCAGAGTAAACATTTGAATAGTTTCCTTCAGAATATGATATAAAGTACTCTATATCAAAGACAGGGGAAAAAAAAAATACTTTGCAGCTTACTCTTGTTTTAGACAACACCAATTGTTTAATTTTTGCATTAGGGATAAAACTCCTGTTGTGAAATTTGATGTGTTTCACTGCTAAAAAAATAAAATGGGACTGAAGGGATTTTACAGACTCCTTTGTGGAAAAATCCCATCACTTATAATCTCTCGATTCTCCTGGTATTCAAAGTTACTGTGGGAAGAGAACAACAATGCACAGACTTCCTAAAGGCATGGTTCTCCCAAAAGAAAAAAAAAAAAAAAAAAACAAAAAACACCACCACAAGCCACAAAACACCTAACAACAGCCTCTCAAATACAACACACACACAAAAAAATACTAGTAGAAACTGATTCTGTTGGGTTTGGCTTTTTAATAAGAAATAGGCTAGATAATAAAATCTTCACTTAGGATAAGGGTTAAATTGGCATAAAGTAAAGCATGCACAGCTAACATGTACTGCCAAGTCTTGCCTTTACATAAAGGACAAAGACTTTTGCATTTATAGCTACTATTCTACTCTTTGCCACAGTTAAATAAACCACATGAATTACTTTAATGACTGTCAGAATCCATTCACAAGTATGTATGTCAAAATATTTATAATGAATACTAAATTAGCCATCTGTAGTTTTAATGTATCTGACTCTAAACTTAGAAGGTCACAAAAAACAACCTGAAAGAACTCAGAGGCAAATACATTTGCAAGTCAAAGAAAATGCTTTTTGGCAATTATATTCATAATCTTGTTTATAGTATTAGTTTTGTAACTCTGATTTGTTTCTACAACTCTACTTCACAGTATGTGAAACTGAAACAAAATTCTATTAATATTCTAGACATAAATCAGAAAGAAATTCAGGAAGATTTCTGTGAAAACAGAAAAGAACAGGTTCACCAGAATTGGCAATATTTATAAAATAAGAAAAAAAATATGCAGAAGAAGAGATTAATTCTAGTAAAGACCCCCAACAAGTCACACAAAGCTGTGTTTCACTCCTCCCATCAGGAAACTGTAGACAACTTCCTATATGACACGCAATGTTAAAAGACAGGGCCTTGCTAGATGAGCTGTAGAAGTACATTTGGGATAGTACAACATAAAATGCTGATCTTTAAAGAAGCATAAACAGGGTTACCAAATGCTATCTATTTACTTATCATACTAGTCAATGGGCCAAGACTGGAATCAACACAAACACCTACAAACATTATCTTGACAGTTCTAATTAAGTAATTCACAAACAAATTATCTTAACATGATTCTAAAGATTAACTGAATATTCTTTAAGATATGAGCTCTCATCTAAAGGCATTTTGAATGACTGATACCCTAGGATACCTCTTCCACCCTCCAATGTATGTCTAATGATTAAAGCAAATTTATTTGGATTTCATCAATGTTTCTAAAGTCAATTTGCCCTTCATAGCACACTTCCCCCTCCTTTTTACATCTTCAGTAGCCTACCGGTCAGTTGAGCCTTCTCTGACCTGCTGACTCACATTTATACAAAACACTGAGGTATCCCTTTGTACTACCTAACAAGAACAAGACTTCCTTCCACTCTGAAAACTGCCTTTACTGAAGAATACAGCATACTGCTGGAGATGGAGTCACTTTTGTAGTGCAGTCTATGACTTGATACAGCAAACAGTTAGTACCTCTTCCTCTCCATACTGCTAACCTCTGAACTGGAGCTGGGAAGGCTGCAGGTGAGTCCTCACACTTTAGCCCCACTGTGGTCATACTCGGCTGAGTTCATATAGCTTATTGGCTGTTTCAGGAGTTATTTTTTGCTCACTTAAGGTTTTGTTCCCACCCACATTTGCATCAACTAACATGTTACCTACGGTTTAACTAAGGATTGTGTATAAATAAGGACACAGGCTATAAATACTGCAAAGGGTTTTTTTCTACCTCTAAAACCTACCCACAAAACTTTCAGTGGTTGAATTCTAAAGGACAACAAAAATGCCAGCACTCGGACACAAAAAATGAATCCTTTGACTGACCTACCACTCCCCACTCCTCACACCAGCATGTCCAGTGAGGAAGAAAGACAGGTCTACAATTAAGAGGAAATCGATGAAGAATTTATATTAACACCTATTCTCAACTTATAGAGCTGGAAAGGCAGGGGGTGGGAATGATGTGAGAAGGAGATTTGTTGAGCTATATTTCCCTAAACTATAAAAAGTTATGTGGGACTCATACAACTCTTGTCCAAAGACGTGTCTATTCTAGCCCAAATAAGAGGGCAAACTGACTCAAATTATCAGGTAAAGAGTATGGGATTTAATACTAGACAATTCTTACATTAATATAAATTTATTAGTGTTCAAAATATCCTTAGCATAAGGATTTTAAAACTTATGAAAAGCAAATAATTAGTACACCATGATCTTGCACATTTCCGAGTACAAAACACTCAAAATGCCAGATAAAATCTACTGAAACCTCCACTTCAGCGTTACGGTTAGAATCAGGAGTGTGCTAGTGAAGCAAACTTCCCAAACATCCCACTTACTGTGCTTTCATTCAGTTCACAACACGGAACTAAACAAGAGCAGGTTCTATTTTAGACTCAAAACTGGGAAACATACTCTAGAAGTACTTCTAAAGAAGGCAAATGCTAAGGGATCCAGCAGAGTTAGCTCAAAGGACGTCCTTCTGAAAAGCGTACTATGTGGATAGTCTGCTTTCTGTGACAACTGTTTCCCTCTGCAAATCTGCCACTTTTGGGTCTCACTACTTGCTAACATACACCCAGGCTTACTCATATGTATTACACACAAGGTATCAAGGGTAATTACGCTATTTAAGTCACCTTTAAAATTAAACTCCTAAGCCATGAAATAAGATTTAGAATGCCTTAATTGCTTTCATTTGGACTCACCGTGTTTGACAGGAATACATTCTTTTGTTTTCTTTTCAGTGTGGCATAATATTTGAGATTAAAGGACTGACTATTACTGGAGCATTCAGAATGCTCTGTAGCCTTAGCTTACAGTGTTTCTGGACTACAATTACTTCATTGTTAACACTCATATGTTTTGCACATACTGAAAGCGCCTTCATGAATTGCCTCAAATTAATGTCTGTCAAAAGTTACCACATGATGAAACTGTACATACAGTTATCTTCACTTTACCTCTGCTGCCAGAACATTTGCTTTCTCCTTTCTTAATTCAACAAACATTTAGAGAGCCTAGCTGTATATGAATTTGGGATTACTGCTATACTGCCATACTAAAATGGAGAAAGTAAATAATAATAATAATTTGACAGAAAAGCAGGTGACGACTCTTTTAAAAGTACTACGTTTTCAGCATGCCTCAAAGCCTGCCAAGTGTCTCACTGTACAGAACAAGACAGACGGGATTCGCACCTCGTTGTTTACGGTCTAAAATAAATCTTGCCCGGCTCCTGCACAGGGTAACACACACCCCGAACACACCAGCTGCACGTTTCACCTAGCGAAACCAGGGGCACCGCCAGACTTCCAGCAGGGTGAGCTGCCCCTTTCGCACAGGGCCAGGGACCGCGGCATGGGGCACTCTCGCCTGGCACCCGTCGACGCCGGGGACGGGCGCTGAGTAACGACGGAGCGCCCGGGCCGCGACGGCGCTGGGCGCA
>NW_008595246.1:12977-13390 GCF_000691845.1 Merops nubicus | reverse complement strand
GGCTCAGGGTCACTCCCAGACAGGGTCTTACAGCCTGCCCAGTGAAGATGCTCACTCTAGACAGAGGAGAGAGACTGAGTAGTAATTAAAATTTTGCCTGTCACATTACTAACAGAAGAGCCAGTTTTATGTAATTCTGAGCTTGCCTTTTAGGAGTTAATGCTTTCAAATTACGGTTTTAAATAATGGTGGTTTGACAGTAAAAAGAAAGAAGCTAGATGAGAATTTAGGAAGGGTAACCTTTTGAGCAGCTCTGTCATATCAGTTACTTCTAAAGAGAGAAAAAACTAGGAGAAATACCCTGCCTGGTCCGTCTAGTCCACCGTTCTCTCTCCAGCAGTGGCAGGAGAGGTGCTGCCAGGGGAAAGCCCATCAGCAGCAGTTTCCCCTTGTTGCCTGACTCTTAGGTTTGG
>NW_008595246.1:0-12946 GCF_000691845.1 Merops nubicus | reverse complement strand
TCCTGCTGATCCCTTGTACTTGCTGAGTTCCTGACACTTATGGTCCACTGGCTAATCATTTGTTCTTCCTTCTGAGATGATGATTTTATGATACTGTGCTTATTTATAACTTCTTCCACCTTCCCTTGAATTTTCCAAACACTGAAGAATCAGGTCCCCGAAGTATTTCTATTAAGTGACTGATGGCAGTCCCAGTTTGCTCAAGTTCTTTGTTCTTTCCCAAGCCCTTATGTGATAGATGCAGGTCATAAAGCCTAGGACAGAGCTCAAAGGAGGATCCAAGCCTTTTTGACCTCCAGTACAAGACTGTTGGTCTTCAAAGGCAATGTGCTGTTTGCGTAGTTATGTGATACAGGAAGAGAATACTTTACCGCAAGTTTTTAAAACCAGGCCAGACATAGCTGTGCTACAGTCCCACGTCTGCCCTCAGCATTCTTGGGTATAAGCCTGTGCCCAGTGTCACAAGCTGCTGTCCTCCTGCAGATAGCTGCACACTTGCTGCAGAAATTCAATGCAAACTCTCAGTGTGTCTTGTGCTGCTTTTTTTCTGCAGAGAAAATAGAGGGGATTACCAGCTGACCTGTTCCTCTTCAAGAGCCTCTGCTGACTATGAATCACAAAGGGTCAGACTCTTTAGGAATCTGCCTCACCTCTCAAGAGAAAGTAGTTTCAGCATGTGTGTACAAACAGAACAGATTATTTCTTCAGGCATGAATTAAACTGTGGGAGCCTTTTGCTAGATGGGAGGTGCTGTTTGGGTCATGTCTTTTCATGGAGTTTGATAATAAGATAACCCGATTCTCTGCAGTTATTTATGAAAGTAAATGGAGGCTAGACATCAACTATGGAAAGCTATTGGTGCTAATGCAATATTGCTTCTAGAATGGTTGGTTGTGTGATACTTCTAAAAAGATGAATCAGCAGAAGTACAAAAGGCAGCATGCCAAACTGTTTTCTGTCTTGTCCTGTTGGCTCTTAGGTGCAAATTTTATGGTAGCAGTAGGGTGGAGTCTGATAGGACAACAGCTTTCAAACATGAAGAAGCTGCTGCCAGGGAAGAATCATCTATTTTCTGTATTTAAGAATTAATGACTTAAATAGCAACTGGATTAGATCTGCAGCCTTGAACCTGAAGTTCATGGGACCCTGGGGTTCTTTTAAAAGGTCTTTGGTCCTTCTGTCTGCACGTGTTAGCAGAGGTGTGTGTTCCCCAGTTAAGTCTAACTATTGATGTTGTGAACCATTTCATATGTAGAAGTTGGCTGTTGTCTTCAGGAACAAGGCTGAACATGGGCTGACAAGCTCCTGAGCAACCTGCTCTAATTTGGGAAGTCTGATTATTTCTGTAGTAGGTGTCGTTATAGTTCCAATTCCAAAGAAGAACTTTAAGTGTAAATATGGCAGGAAGAACTTGGCACTTGGAATTTATTTTCTGGCAGCTAGGTGAGGAGGGGAAGGAACAGCAGTTACTGCACTGTTCTCTTTAGTCTGTGATGGGACCCTGCATTACCTGTTTTATCACTGTTCCCCAGTGGTCTCACTGTAGCCAAGAGGAGAGGAAGCTACCCTGTCCATGCATGGGGACAGCTGATGCTTTAGGCAGTTCCTCTCACCTTATGTTTACTTTATCCTTTGTGTTCCTTTGCTTTGTATTTCATGGTATAAACATGGACAGGAGAAACAATGGCATGCCAGACCACAGCATAATTTTGGTAAGACTTTGTCAAGAGACATGCTCTGTTTTACCTCAGCTCGTTTTGTCCTTCTGTCCCTCTCTTATATGCTTTTCTTTGGTTTAAAAGGGAGGAGCAGAGAGTGGACTAGAACAGTAGCTTCTAAAATGGTCATTTTCATTGATCATTTTCAGTTTGGAAGCTTTCGTGTAATAACACTCTGTTTGTTACAGAAGGCAAGTTCAGGGATGTTTGTTGAGTTAGTCTGTTAGAAAAAGGGTCTTACAGGTTCTCTGTTATGATGGGTGTCTGAAGCTCTGTCCCACTGCACGTGAACCCATCTACTCCCCGACACCAACTCGGGCTCTGCTTCCAAACATGGCTGTCTGAAGCTCTGCTCAGTTTCTCAAGGTCCTCAGTAAAGATGAGAATTCTCAGACAGTAGCAAAGTGATGGATTGGGATAAATCAGGAGTTGGCTTAATCATGATCTTTCCAAAAAGATGCAGAAAAATTCCTCTGCAGGCAGTTACAAGGCAGCCAAATGTTCTTTCTGGTTAAAAAAACCCCAACCCTCTCTTACATCCTAAAGCACAAGTGTCTTTGCAGCAGTGCCATCCAAGGGCTAATCAGGTGTGGTGGAAAGTACTGTCCTGTAGCTGTGCGTTTTTCAGGTTAGCTCATTTCTGTCCTCCCAATGTAAATACTTAAATATTCACAGGTTTTGCTGTAGACCCCTTCTTCAGAAGCTAAGGGTTCAGTTTCTGGGGCTGTTTAAATGTAGACAACCAACCGTGCTTAAAAGGGAGATTTCCATCACTCCCATCTTCCCTTCCCAGCCTTGGCATTTTTTCTCACCAGTCCCTCGTGCTGGTACCAGTGCTCCGTCAGCTGCAGGTCAGAGAGATGGTCTGGGTGGGAACTGAGAGAGTAGAGGCACGTGGGAGGTGGCAGGACACCCCTCCCCTCCTCCTCCTCCTCCTCCTCCTCGGTGATCCGGGCACGTTCAGTTGAGGCGGTGTTGGAAGCGCAGCACGGCACTGCCGAAGGGCGCGGGGGCTCAGCACTCACTGCTCCGGGCCAGGAGTGCCAGGGTGGCTCTGAGCTGTTCTCCGTGCTCAGGGGTCGCGGTGGTGATGCCAAGCCGTGCACCACGCCAGCAAACAGCACTCACTCCCACGTGCTCTGCTGGGAGGCAGTGGTTCCCTGGGACACGTGCCAGGAGCTCTCTGATCCTCCTGTGGCCAGAGGTCTGCCCGGGCAGGCAGAAGGAGTGTGTTAAGCAGTAGCCTCACTCACAGGCTTCTGGGATGACAAATGTTCCTTGAAGGAGTCCATTAAAGTAAAATGAACCTATCTTAATGTATGTGGGGAACATATATAACAAAGTATATGAGGCACGTGTATATTTGCTGTGTTTCAATCCGAAATTTGTGAGAATGGCATAGCATCTACTTTGTATAAGGTACCTGAAGAGCTGCTCAGTGGGAGACAGTTTCCTTGAGGCAATGTGTTGTCTTCCAAAAGATGTTCGTATTCCGAGTCAGGCACATGGGACACAGGACAGCAAAGCACTTCTCTCCACGGAGGTGGGATCCAGCTGGTCTGCTCAGCCTTTGGAGCGTGCACTCTGTGCTGTTTGAGTTTAGGTAGCCTTTCTGATCAGGAAGACATGGGAGAAAGTTTTAGATTTTAGAAGCTGACTGTCCTCTCACCATACTCCTAGGGCAGTTTTTCCCCACGTCTCCACAGCCTTTGGAGCAGCTGGTCTTTGTCTCTATACAATTAATTCTCCATTCATGAAGCTCTGGCTCCAGCCCACAGGTGAGAAACAGGCTTTGCACAGGTATGTGGATAGGAAAGTTGTACTTGGGAAATTTGTAGTGACTTAAGCGTACCCTCTGCACACCCGTGAGGGAATGCCGTGTTCGTTCGCTGTTGGCTCAGCAGGGTGCTGTGCCCCCGTGGCAGTGGTCACTGCCTTTCTGCTCGGGTGGGCTGGCCTGAGTGGAGCAGATCTCCTGCCAGGCTAATGCTTCGCATCGTAAAGCCAGCTGCAAAGTGCTTACTGGGGTGCACACCCTTAAATATTGCCTCTTTATGATTCGATCTGTACAACTGATGCTTGCTTGAGCACGCAGCTGTTTGATCCAGACTTCGCCAGAACTCTTCACCCTCCACCCTGCAGGTCAGAGTGCTTCCAAGTGGGGATCTGCTGATAAAGTATACCACTAATTCTGATTCCACAGTGCTCTCTCTGAACGCTCACACAACTTCTCTGTCTCCTTCTAGCACCTCTAGGAGGCAGGAGAACATGCGTGGCACCTCGCAGTCTTGGCTCTGGATGGCACTGCCATGGGGGCACGTCCATCCCTGTGCCAGACACTTAGTGGGACAAGGCACGCGTCTTGCACGTGTGACAGCAAATGGGGAGGGGTCTTGGAAAGTCAGGCCCTGAAGCGACGAGCTGTGCATGACCCTATTCCCAGTGCAGGATCCCCTTCCACTGGATGCAGTCTGTCCTGAAATGTCGAAAGCTTGTCTCTGTGTTTGTGAAGGGGCCATCTCCTTCTCTTGATGGGACTGCCTCTGCACAGGCAAAGCTTCAGAAGCAGAAACCTCCCAGACAGTTTGCTGGAGCTGGGCCCCACATTCTCTGTCTGTTAGCAAGGTTGTAATGCTTTGTTCACTGAGATAGCACTGCATAATTGTAAGGACCTTCTCAAACACTTAGGAGAGGGATTTGGAGTGTGAAGTGCTACCATCAGATCTGTAGGGTAAGGGGACAAACTCAGTGGGAATGTTCTCCATGTCCCAGAAAAGAAAGTAAGGTGGATGCTTTGGAGGCCAGGGAATTGGTAACTTTGCAGCAATTAAGTCAGGTGCCAGTGAGGCTTCAGGCAGGGATGTGGTTGCAAGAATAGAGTACAAAAGAAGTACTAGTAATCTGCCCATCCCGCTGGTTTGGAAAGTAGGATGGTATTACTCTGCTCATACCTAGGAGCAAAGGAAGCTGAAGGTGTGGAGAGGCATAGCTACAGCAGACAAGTGAAAGTCAGGAACAAAATCGGCTATAGGTGTGTCAGCGTTGACATCGACCACGTGGCACTGGCAGACAAAGAAGGAAGAACAGCAGCTTCAGGCTCAGCAGTGCTTATTTTTCAAGCAACAACACAAAAACCACCAAAACGCCTGAGTGGAAGGAAGAGTGTCAGTAATGGAGATGGGTATCGGGAGTGCTGAAGGGTGCCTGGAGACAGGGGATAAAGACCAAAGGAGCAAAGAACCAAAGAGGGAATACAGACTTGAAAAGTGTGTCAAATCCTGGGTCAATGAGTTGTGTCATGAACTGATGTGTCCTGATGGCCCCGTGGGGTTGAGCTAGAAGGAGATGAGCACAGTACTGAAATCTGCAACAGAAGAGATGAGGACAGGTCAAGAACAGACCTTTGTATCCTTCAAACAGCTTGTCAATGAAATAGAGGCATGACCCTTCCTACAAGTGATCCTAAGTACATCGCAGTGTATTCCATGATTTTGGGATTGTAGTGAAGGAGAGTGATAGGATAATACTTGGTAAAACCACTGCGGTAAAGAAACCAGTTTGGGAGGTGAAAAATATCATTTGGTATAGAGAGGTGAGGGCTGGACTGCCAGAAGGGAGAATGTAGTGTGGAGAAAAGAATGGTGAAGCTCAGCTGATTTTATCTTGATTTGGGCATCATGCTTAAGGATTCTTGCAGCCATCAATAAATGGTGAAGCTGGTGCAGGCAGCAATGGCTCCATCAGCACTGGAAGAGCAGCGTTTGACTGATTATAGTGTTCTCTGCGAGACATCACACTCTCCTGTAGAGACCCCTGAAGGGGAGGCTTTGGGCTCTCAAGAGAGGGACCATTGAAACGATTCATCTAGAAATAATGGGGTTTGTGCCTTTGATTGGACTGTGCTTTTCCATGTACCTCCTGTGTCAGCCTGAAAGTCTGGTGAGATCTGAATTATTCTGTAATTATTTCCACACAAGACAACAAAGGTTGCCATTTAACTAAAAATTTAGTCTGACATGCCCTACCTGGCAAATAAGCTTGAATAATTCCTGCATTTTAACAGTAAAAAAGTACCTGTCTTAATTACATTTCAGAGGATTAAAATCTACCACCTTGTCGAAGTGCGGAAAGAACAGCTGGCAAAATGAGGCTTCTCTCTACATCCAAAATGAAATCTGTCTTCATCAACCACAGTTCTTAGCCTGCTTATTCCTGTGTTAATTAAAGAAGGCCCTTCACAGGAACTTAATTGAGGAGAGGAAGGAGGCAGCAGCAATGCTCCCTCTGCTGCCTCTGTGCAGATCCACCCCTTGCATCTCAGAGACACCACTTTGGCTTGCTGCCCTGGGAGGATGGTAGTCACTGCAATGACTGTCTGAGGAAAGGCATTTGTGACAACTGAGATTTTTCAGGTGGGTTCAAGTCCTGCTGGCTTGAAAAGAGAGTGCATTCAGAAGGGTCATGAATGCCTAGACCACTTGGGAGCTTCAGCCACCCCACCAGACTTGAAATTGTGGGGACAGCTGTAGGGATCACTTGGACATAACCAAAGTTGTCAGCTCATCCTACATTAGAAATAATTTCTGGGCCTTAGGCTGGCTTCACAAAACCAAAAAAATAATCTGGAGAGTCTTTCATCTCCACCAATAATAAAACAGCAGTTCCCCCCAAAATTACTGTGACAGATGTCTGTATTCTATTAGACCTGTCCTTCTCGCATAGGAAAATACACACACTTTTTATTGTCAGCCACACTCCCCCACTGCCTGCAAAGAAAATGGTGTTCCTGTCCTCATGGGCTACAGTCTCTCTGGTCCTTTTGTACAACCACACAGAAAATCACAATTGTCCTTTGTGAGTGTGCTGTGTCTGTGGTGGAGAGAATTGCTTTTCACCAAGCGTGAGTCAGGCTGGAGCCCTTGAGCTGGTCCAAAGGATGATTCAGAACAGGGAAGCTGGTGCCTGGGGTATCTGCACCTTTTCTTTTGGGGAGTGAAGGAAAGGGCTCTGCAGAGAGAGGAATTTCAGTCTGAATCACAGACTCTAATTTTGTTCAAAATGGAAGAGTAGCTGCAGTGAAAAACTGAAGAGAGAAGTGCTTTGAACTCTTTGAAAATTCCTGAACTTCCTATTAATAGGTCTCTGTTTAAAATAATGTGAAAAATTAAATCTCTCTAAGGCATTGAATCATGTGCATTCCCATGAGTGCTCAGCATGTGTCTGCACTCCACAGAGCTCGTCAGATGTTGTCCCTCCCAGACTGGCTCCAGGCTTACACTGCAGCAGGAACCTCAGTGTGTCCTGCAGCATCTTGGCTTTGGAGATTCATAGCTGGCTTGGTGATTTTATAAAACATTTGTGTTCTCCATACTTTATTAGTCACTGACAGACTCATTGTTTATAACATACTTCTCAGTAAGCTGTTTGCGACTCATCGCCCTGCTTGCTTTATAGTCTATAAATATTTAATTCTTTAATAAACTGCTTATATGTAATATCAAATGACTGATGTACTTCTTTCCCCTCTTCAGCATTGGTGCTATTTGCAAAACAATTCTTTTGTTTTTTTGAATAGCAATATGTTCTATAAATGCTTGAATTTCCTTTTTCTAAATAGCGATTTCTTCAGGGTATTTGGTAAATTGACAAGCAGAGCAATGGTTCCTGCAGCGTTCTAAGAGCTGTCCCTTCCTAAAGCCTCCTTGGGGAGGTTCACTTCCAAATGGTCACGGACTTGCAATCAGGAAACGTCTGGGACCATGGAGGAAATATTTCATACCTCTGCGTGTCCAAAAGAGGCAGCGGCCCACGGAGAACTTTGCAGGAGCCCCGTGGGAGCACGTTCGGTGTGGTGCAGAGCAGGGTGCCCGGCCTGGCGGCACGGGTGTCGTAGGGTGAGCATCACCCCCTCCTCTGCCTCACCCGCTGCCCCGTGATCACTTTCCCAGCTGTAGTCTCCTTCCTGCCCCTCTTCAGGAGCACCTGTAAAAAGAGCAGCTCTAAATGAGGCTTTTGGTCCTGAGCTGCTGGACTCCATCCTCCCTGGGTGTTTCTCTCGCCCAGGAGCTGCGGCAACTCTTCAGCTGTTCCCAGCCTCTCCTTCCTTTGGTCCCCCTCCTGTAGTGTTGGATACTCTCCTGCATGTGCCGGGAGTGGGAACCTTGAGTACTGTAGAACAAGTGACAACCAGGTGAGGCCACGGTTAGAGCCATTGACCCAGTCTGCAGCCTGCCCTGTGTCTTGGTCAGAAAACCCTCTGAGGCTTAGTCAACAAGTTCTAGTCACGGTGGATGGGCTGCCTTGGCTGCACCGAGAGCCACGGGCAGAGGGGGAACAGCCCTGCCCTACAGCAAGCTCTGCCCCTGCCCTGCAGAGATCTCTGCCCCTGCCCTGCAGCGAGCTCTGTCCATCAGAACAGGCACAAGAAGGGAACTGAGACTGCTCCACCACCTCCGCACTTCATAGCCTGTCTTTCAGTCCTTACCCTCCATCTTAGGGCAGATTTGTGTTTAGGCTCCTGCCCTGTTAACCCCTTCCCTTCTCCCACAGGAAAGGCTCACGGTGTGCGAAGACTCTGTTCAAGACTGAGGTCCCCACTGTGCTGCCAGGACAAAACCAGCTTGGGATAAGGACTGAATGTGTGGAATGATTACAAGGGCATGGCACGTTCATGGCCTTTCTGTGGAGTCACTTTGTGTTTCTTTTGGTTGTTTTGTATTCACAGACATTCTGCATTAAGCTGCTCTGCAGCCAGAGACCAGAAAGATGGGGTGGGGTCAGGCAGCACCTCCTGGGTTGCAGGGTCCAGACCAGCAGTGCCACTTTCCTGGGGTCAAGAATCAATTGCTTAGGGTGGACGGGGTGAAGGTGATCTGCTCAGATTACTCCAGCTGACAGTGACTGCTCAGTTCCTGCAGTAGACGAGCTTTGGGCAGCTTGCTTTTGTCTGGGTTGATTTTAGCACACAAGTTGCTTCTCATCAGGACCAGTATGCCCTAGCTATGCCCTTGAGAGAGCTGTGTGCTCTTGGATGGGATATTCACATCTAACTTGTGGGTTGACAGTTGGGTTATCCCATGTGTCCTGAACTTTTGCATGCTGCTTGACACTGCAAGCAGAGAGAGCCTGGATTTAGGATTATTGCCCAGAGGCAGTACTAGTGTCCTGGTTTTGATCAGAAGTGGCAGACTGTGGCCTTCTACTCCATCTCCCAGGAGCCTTTGCAGAAGGGTGCGTGTGTGTGCACGGCGGGGATGCATCTGCTGAGACGTGGGAGGGACTGGAGGCAGATGACCCCTAGATGGGCCTGTGGTCAGGAGCCTTCCAGCAGCACTGGGCAGCAGTTTCCCTCAGCTACGGGCTACTGCATCCTCTGCACATTGGTCCTTAGATACAGACTAGAGCACAATCCTTCTGTTTGGGGCTCTCCCTTGGTGATGGGGCCTCCCTATGGAGACCTGGCTACTGTCTGCAGCCTCCTTTGGGCAGGTTCTCATGCCAGCTCTGTGCCTGTGGCAAACAGCATGCCTCCAGAGGCGGCGGAGCCACCCCACCCTGCCAGCTGAGGATCTGCTCAGCAGGGCTTCTGGAGCCGCAGGTAGGTCTGTGCACACCCACAGCATGGGAGGAGAGGAGAGCTGAGCTCCCCTCACAACAGGTCCCATCTGCAGGAGCCTTTCCTCTCTGTCCTGCCTGCTCCCTGTTCAGACAGAGAGGAGAGCAATGCTCCTTCCCTGGAGACAAGGTCTGGCTGCAAGTGGAGGCTTGCTCATGACCAAGAGGGTACAGTAGAGGCTGAGGAAGCTGTGAAGGCAGAGCCGTTCTGGATCAGTGCAGACACAGAACACAAGACATGGACCTTCCAAAAGCTAGTGTCAAGTAGCTGAAGGGAGGGTGTTGCTGTTTGCTGCTGGTCCACCATATCTTACTTTGTCCACCCCTTGCAGATGAATGTAGGTACAAACCCCAGGCCTAGGAGGGCATTCTTAGCAGAACAGAGTAGCCAAAAAAAGTCTTGTTTCTACTCACACCTTTTCTTACTGGTAATATCCAGTGATAACATTCACTGCCATGACAAAAATGGATGAGGGAGGATCTGGCCAGCTCCTGGCTCTCTGTCCACCCAGCAGTCTCCCGGGTGGCACAGTGGGCAGGAGCTGCTCTGCCCAGCTGCCGGTGAGGCCATTGTCCCACTGTCCCATGGCGGGGACGTGGAGCTGGCCAGGCAGGGACCCGCTGCATCAGAGCTCTGTCCTTGGGGAAGCTCACGCGAGCCTGGCACCAGCAGCACTAGAGCTGCCCTGTTGTCCCTCCATCTTCATCCTGTCATCGGACCCCTCCTTTGCCACGCCACTGTGGCACTTGACACATTGTCCCTCCGGTGCCTCTCCTGTGCCCCTCTCACCACGCGGCTCGCCAAGGTTTCTGAACGAAGACCGGGACTCATCCAGGCACCGAGCTCCCGGTGCTCCGAGTCCCCAGGCAGTGAGCGTGCCTGGCGCCCTGGCTTAGCTGTGAGGAATGAGAAGTCAGTAAATGAGGCAGTGGGCTGTGCTAGTCCCTAATGAGCCTGTTTGTCCCCAGCTCGGCGCAGAACACCCTCTTCTCCTTGGTGATAACCTTTCTGCGTATTAACATTATGCATGTATTCATGTGACTTCCTCTGCCTCACCGCCACCTCTTCAACTCATTTAAATAAAAATAATTTATGTGGACATTCCTTCAGTCAGGATTCCCCCCCCAATAATATTTCGTTGATGCCATGCACCCAAATGGGCTCGTTATGCTCCCGCATATCATTAGGGCTTTATAAAGAACAACAGCGACATCTGCATGTGCCGCAGCGCTACGGAGATGGGGAGAAGCATGGAAAACAAGCCCCAGATGAGCTCCAAGCTCATCTGCCTCTGTCTTTCCTCAGCGCCTTCGCCACCACCATGGACACAAGTAATTGTACAGTGTAATCACATCACAGCTCATCTGAATATTCATAACCATGACAAAGACTTGGAGGAGAAGAAAAGTGGGGGAGGGAAAGGAGGAGAATTTAAATATAAACCAGCATTTCATTTTGAGGCAACATTCTGCATTCAGCTGAAGAGATTGTCTTGAGAGAGATATTGTCTGTCTGCCTGCCATTCGAAAGCAGTGGGCAGTGGTCACATCACACACGGAGCCCCCTCCATGAAGGAAGAAAATAAAGCACAACAACAAACAGCAACAGAACTGCCCCCAGCAAAAGTGATATTTGAAGAGTCGCCAACGGTGGCTAACCAGCTGCTGTTTTTCCAGGAAAGAAACAGTCTATTGAGGGAGCTTTATAAAGACCCCAATTAATATGTTGTGCATGTATAAGATCTACAAAGAGCCCACTGTGTTCCTCCCCCGGCAACCAGCACCACCTCTTCCTGATCAGTGCCAGTGGAGAAGGATCTGAGCTACCAAATAATTGATTAATCACTTCAGTGGTGACAACACCCCTCTCCAAAATGAAGAGAGAAGAAAAACAAACACAAGAAGAGGCAATTGTTCGCTAATTAGTGTGTAAATTACCGCTGGTTCCATCCTTCTTCGCACCTTTAAAATGAAAAGAGTAGAGAAATATAATCCCCATCTTAATGTCTACGTTGTCTTCATTTCTTTTGTATTACTCTGATATCCTTTACTAGTATTAACCCAGAGGTGTGGTGTTTGTCGAAGCTGTGGCTGGCTCTGCCAGTTCGTTCCCCAAAGAGCACCTATTTCCATTCCACTGGAGCTTATATTCCTTTAAATGTCTAGCGCAGCATCATTTCCCCCCTTCTAATACATCACTCTGCTGGAATTAGAAGAATCCAAGGTTATATCCAACTTCAAAGGTTTCCAAGTCATCATGATTTTAGTAAAAGTGGAAGACAGAACATGGAACAAGTCCCTGGCTTTTGAAGACAGGCATCATAGGGACCTTCCTCCCTCTGTCTCTTTCTCACTCTCCCTCTGTCTCCCCCCAACTTTGTACCTCTCCAGCTCTGAATGTCCCGCGCTAGTGCAGTTTAATGATATGCAAATGAAATATGCATAAAACCATTCTACTGTATGATGATTAAACACTGGAGACATTAACCGCCGACGCTTCACTGTTTGACTATAATAATCTTTCCCGAGCATCCACTTTGATTGCGGAGTTATGGAAACCCATAGCAGTTGGCAGAGAGAGAGCAAGAGAGAGAGAAGGAAGGAGAGATGCAGGGACGCATCACCCATCTCTGCATTTATCCCACTCCAGGAGACGTTTCCCCCCCTTTGTACTGCGTTCCTACTGCTGTCTTTTGTAATCCATCCATGCGGTCGCACCAGGGCGATTAACGGGAAAAAAAACCCTCTTTTCTCTTAATGTTTCAAAGCTCATTAGCCAAACGATTATTCCTCATTAACAGCGAAAGCTCATTCATTAAAAGAAAAAATATGCCCAAAAGATGCCAGTGCTGTTAATCCCGAGCTCTGTAGCTGGGCTGTAAATCCCATGCTAGTATTTTCCATGCAGAAGGGAAGCGCGCCAATCCACAAAAAAAACACCCAAAAAACAAACGACCAGCAAAAAGAAAACATTTTCTGTGTTTTGTAAAATCCGCAAGAGAGGCAATTAATATTCCCGTTGTATGACTTTATTTTTTGTCTCTCCCTTTTGTTTCCAGTGCCCTTCCCTGGCTCAGCGCCCGGTGCCAACAGAACACCTTGCAGGATCCTCAGCAGCGCAGACAACGTAAGTAGCCAGCTGTCCCTTGACGCCCTCTTCCCGGAGCCCCAAGCCCTCGGACCCTGCGGAGCGCCCGTGCAGCTCTGTCCCTCGTTCACCCTCCGGAGTGCCACCTGGTTTTCACAAGTAGCACCTTCCAAATCTCTCTGTCTTCAAGTTTGTGCATGTCTGTGTGGCATCCCTCCTCCTCCTTCACTCCCATAGTGGATCGTGTAAAGGGCTTCAGATCGGCCCCATTCATCTCCCTGGTGATAGCAGTGAATGTAGATAAATCTCTGCCTGCCTGCTTGCTGCTCGAGTATGATTTTTATTTTGTCTTCGGTGTATACCTAGGTCAAAAAGTGGGATGTAGACTGACGCTGGGTGAGTGTCTGCACGTCTGTGTCTGCGTCTGTCTCACCCTGTGTCTTCCTCTCACCCGAGCACACAAACATGCACCTCCCTGCACGCGTGTGTGCGCGCGTATCACACGCGTGCACACGAGCCCGTGCCC
>NW_008595245.1:0-529 GCF_000691845.1 Merops nubicus | reverse complement strand
GTTCTTCAGTATGAGTGTGACAGATCCACGGAATAGGTCGCCCAGACAGATGGTGGAGGCCCCATCCCTGAGGACAATCAAGATCAGGCTGGATGAAGCTTTGAGTAGCTTGATCTAGTTGGAGATGTTGAAATGCTGGGGTCTGAACCCCGAGCCCCGAGTTCAGTCCCGGCTTACAGCAGAGGAACTAGACTAGATGACCTTTAGATGTCCCTTCCAACACAAAACATTCTATGATTCTAAATCACTTTTTCAGAATTTTTACTACAGTTAATCAGGACTAGATCAAGCATCTGTTTCACATGATACATCCTCAGTACAGTTTCTGAAACATTATAGCAGGGTCTTAAAAAAAAGTAGGATTTTTTTTGTGAGTTATATATATGTGTATATTTTATATATAACATGCATATGTATTATATGTAAGGATTCATATGCATCTTATATAGTTTTATGATAGAAAGTAATGTTATATAATTATATATCATGTATTTTATTATAGATACACATTTTATTTATATGTATATAT
>NW_008595244.1:0-2425 GCF_000691845.1 Merops nubicus | reverse complement strand
GAGGGGTGCAGGGGGTCCCGGCGGAGGGGCGTGTTGAGGAGTCACGGCAGAGGTCAGTCAGGGGCCCGGGGGGGTCACAACAGGAAAAAACCCGATGAACAACAAGCCCACAACCACCCCCGGGGTGGGGAGTCTTGCTACCGCCCCTGAGGAAGAGGAGGAGAAATCAGCCCAACCTCCAGCCGAGCCCCGACCAAGAGCTCGCTGCCATCGTGGTGTCGAAGGGAATTAAAAGATTTACCAAATATTAGGCAACCATGACGGGGCTGTTTTGAGCCCCTGATATCAGGAATGGAAAGTCCATAAGAGCAGATTGTTGTAGCACCCGTTGTGTGCTCAAGCTGTTCAAAACAGATTCAAACAGGAGCTGTAGCTGGACATAAAGTTAGTAAAAAAACTTGGTGGATCTGAGAGGATGAAGAAATAACCTCTCGTTACCTTAGCTGATTCTAATACCAAAGCCTGCCCCTCCAGCAGGCGATTTTACACAGAAACATCCTTATATAACGAGTTAAACCAGAGCCAGGACATGCACAAACAAACTTTTGTTGTGTGAGCAGGGCTAAAACCGATCCTCCACTTTTGGGTGGCTTCTCCTTTCTTTTCCTATAGAAACTTTGAGGTGTTTCCCTGCAAGCGGCGCCGGCTTTGTTGGATGCCTTCCTGTGGAACCGAGATAAGAGAAATATATCGACTCAGCATCTGGAACAGCGGTGAAGGACTCTAATTAGTGACAACACCCGGGGTTGCCTGGGCAGTTGCAGCACTTCCAGGAAAACACTTCAGTTTCGTTTCCCGAGGTCTCCGTCAGCGCCGGGGTGTAACCCGCGGTGTGCCAGGCTGTGCTGGAGCAGAAGTGGGGCACGGGGAACCCTCTCACCCCGACACCCTAACGGGGACGGGGGCTGCGTGGTGGGGACGTGCCGGGCAGGGGGAGGTTCCTCACACTGGGGCCACGGTGTCTGGGGCTTCACAGGGCTCACAGGAGAGCTGGTTACGTGTTCCCAGCAGCCTGAAGAAAAAGCATCCCAAATTAGGCACGCCCTGGTGCAGCCACATTCACCAGCAGCATCATGGGTGCCTCATGTCTGGGGGTGTAAGGGAGAGTATTTCTTCTCAGGGAGGCTTAATATGGTCTATTATTATTACTATTATGACACAGCTGACAGTTCCATACCATCCTTTGAGGCAAGCTGGGTTTGCCCAAGGATACACCAGTGCACCTCAGGAGACAGGGAAAATGGGAAATAGGATTAAGAGCAAGGTGAACCAGCAAGTGGAGGATGGAAAATCCACCCCTTTGGGTCTGCTCCTGGAGCCCTGCAAATCCTCGGGTGCTTGGTGGGTTCCTGGGCCCCCACCACCCAACCACTATGACACCTCGACCTGCAGAGCACCTTCAGTGCTTTCAGTGCTCCCATTGCTCCAGAGGGTCCGCAGCTGTAGGAAGGTGGCCAAGAGGCTGGGGGGGGTCTGTGGGGGATTCCCAGCACCTGCCATGGTGCCTGGCAGAAACCTGGGGCTCAGGAGCCTTCTTGGCTTCACTTGGGTTTCTCACCTGGGGTTGCCTTCTTCTTGGACAGCTCTTCAAAGACAGACAGAGGCACGATGCCCTGAGAGCTGGTGGACTGAGCCCCAGGTAGAGACAGACAAGGAGTTCTCCTGTACCCCTACCTGCCTAGCCCAAATATCCTCAGCCTGGGTGCCCTACTCCAGCAAGTCCTGACTCTTCCTACCACACTGTGGATTTATCCCTTCCCCATCATTTTGGGTGATTCTGACCAGTGGTGACTTAAAAGGCTGCTCTGGCTCCCCAGCAAGCCCAGGGTAGAACCCTGAGCAACCCTTGGGGGATGAACCCGGTGGTGACAGGTACTGGTTGTGTAGCTGAAATAACTAAAGTTAAACAGGATGAGTTAAACTCACTTGGGGATGGGATGTGGTGGGGTTTCAAACGCTGTTTGCTTGGCTTTGCTCAGCACGAGCAGCTGGATCTGCTGCAGCCTCAGGCCACAGGCTGTGCAGCTCTGCTGGGGTTTCCTGCACCGGGGCCGCTCGGGCGCCGCCGCGGCTTTTTTTTTTGGTGGGGGCGCCCCAGGGCTGCAGCCGCCCGCAGCAGCTGCAACCAGCCGGGGGCACGGCCCCTGTGGAGCCAGCCGGGCACCCGGGGAGGTGCGGGAGGACCTCGGGGCAGAGTCACCGCGGGAGCAAAGGGCGGGTGGAGGGCGTGACGATGGCAGAGCGGCTGCCCACGCTGGAGGGGTATAAACACCCCGAGGTTTCTTTATTTGAGGCCCCCCTCCCAGGTGCCCAGTTCAAGCTGACACTACTGCTGTACCACGCTGTTCAGTTTTATTTTATTTTTATGAAGTTCTATGCCAGAGACGCTGCTCCAGGAAATCAAGGGTTCTACCAGAGCTTCTCA
>NW_008595243.1:0-724 GCF_000691845.1 Merops nubicus | reverse complement strand
CTCACTCACACAATACGGCCGCGAGCGCCGCGGGCTGTCACTGCTATTGTCCCCCCTTGTCCCCCCCTACCCCAGGGTGACAGGCACCTCCCACGTCGCCCCGCCGGCACCCGGCACCCCCCTGCCTGAGGGAAAAATGGGAAAAAAAACCCTTAATAATCATCATCATCATAATAATAATAGCGAGGTTGCTGGTTTCCTCTCTGGAAAACAAGCAGGAGCACCAGGCAGCAGCGTGGGAAGGAGAGAGCAGGGTCCCCCCCCGAGTCCCCTGGGAGCCTCCCATTCAGGGGGAGGGGGTCATCAGGGCATGCTGTCCCCTCCTTCGTGCCGTGCATGGGGCAAATGAGCCCTCGTCCACCCTTCGACTTAATTAGTCTTTTTCCTCCATGCATGGAGCAAATGATACAGTTTCCTCTGTGCATGGAGCAAATGGGTCCTTTTTCTCCATGCATGGAGGAAATGAGTCCTTGTCCTCCATGCATGAGGCAAGCGAGCCCTTTGCCCTGGTGTATGGGGCAAATGAGCCCTTCTTCCACATGCATGGGGCAAATGAGCCCTTTGCCTCCATGCATGGGGCAAACGCCTTCAGCCCCAGCCTGCTGCAGCCCTGCAGGGGAGGGGGTGCAGATCTCCCCTGGTTCCCCTCCACTGAGCTCCCGGGGAGCAGGTGAGAGCTCACTCCAAGCCCAGCAGGAACTGGCAGCGTGGGTGCTGCTTCCCA
>NW_008595242.1:0-2190 GCF_000691845.1 Merops nubicus | reverse complement strand
GGTGTCTGTACCGACATTTTATGGGTTTAGATCTGCACACACATCTATATATACACACACAAATACATAGGAATGTATAGAGAGAGAGGGTTGTGTGTATATAAACATTATATAAACATATATAAGCCCCCCCACACACTGTCCTTACGCTTTTCACAGCTTCGGAGGCATACTTCACAATATTTGGGGATGACATTTAATGGCACTGCTTCATGCTCTCGAATCAGGCACAAAAAGGTAACACGTAATACCAGAGAGACACGCACACACACACACAGCCCACACCCCCAACTCAAGCACACATACTTTCTGTAGTGAAGGAAATAACCCAGATGACAACAATAATTGCAACTCAGGATGTGTAGGCTTTTTTAAAAACATATTTTTCTTTTCCTTTTTTGTTTTGGTTGGTTTGGTTTGGTTTGGTTGTTTTGTTGTTGTTAGTTTTACAGCCCCTCTATAGGGAATCACTTTCCCTTGTCAAATTTGCAGATGTGACACTGTGGGAAAGGTGCCAAGTTGTACTTTGCCCCGCTCCTTCACCCCCGGCATGGATCTGGCTGTTTTCCGGCCAGTGTTCTTCTGCAGGCCCTTAAAATCATGGAAAGAGGAAAGCTGGGGGGGGGAGGCTTTCAGGGTTTCACTACTGCAGGCAAGAAACCTTTTGTATAGAAACAAACAAACTATGCCATAAAAGCAGTTTAAAGTCACAATTTTTTCTATGTCTGAAAACAGACAAGAAAGCCACAGGCTCAGTATTCAAAACCCTAAGGGTGGAAAGTGGTCTGACTAAAAGAAAAATAAATGGTTGTGCAAGAACAGGTCAGTCACGGGGTGGGATACTGCAAAAGGCCTGGGAGAGGCTTTGGGGCAGAGGATTAGCTAGAGGAGGGGAGAAAATGAGAGGAAAGGCCAGGGGCTAGGATTCAGGGGTGAACCTAGGGAGCTCACTGGGGGACACGTGTTTCACTGCAGGGCCTGCTCCTTTCCCTGCTCAGACGATGGGAATGACCAGTGCACCAGGAAAACAGAGGAGCAGGGACCAATTTTGCATAAGGTCAATTTTTTCCGATTATTTGGAGATGGGAGAGGGGATTCTTTATGAGCCCCTTGGGTAATAAGGCTTGTGTGCTGAAGCATAGTGTTTGTTTCTCCCTGTTACCACAGCAGATCTCTCTTCTCTGCTGTGGAGCTCTCTCTGTTTCCCTGAGCCCTCCCCGGCTCAAGGCCCCTTTCACTTCTCACCAAACTATGTAGCCATTTCTTGAGGGAGTGAGTTCCAGCAAGTAATTCTCTAGGGAACCTTCCTTATTTAGAGAGAAACCACACTCCAGGGAGATCGGGGAGGGTAGAAAGAGAATAAGAGATCAGACTTGTTTAGAAGCAGCAGCTATAACAGCTGGGAGATCTTTCAGTTGGTTTATATTTCTAACTCTGTTTGGGTCTTGCTTTATAACCTCCAATGAAAACAAATCAGGATTGTTTCCTCCTTCTTGGAATGTCTGTTTAGGATTTTTAAGGCAAGGGGGGGAACTCCACATGGGTTCTCAGGAATCGATGCTTTCCCAAGGCCTACAGTCTCTTTATGTCCCCACTAACCTCTCCTGCACACGTGTGCACACACACAGCCCCTCTCCTCCAGCCACACAATATAGAGACATTCATAAAAGTGTTCTATCAGTGATTGCAAAGATGACTTTTCTTCCTTCTCTTAGGAAACGAAATGCTTTTTCATGTGTTGGGTCACCGTGGGTTAAACTGCTGTGGATGATCACACAAACAGCATCGGTTTCAAATTTTTTGTCCGTGTTACAAAAGCAGAATATGCCACCGAAAAAGTAAAACAAAAACAAAGCAAAACAAAACAAAGCAACAAAAAAAAAAAAAAAAAAACCACCACCAAACAAGGATTTTCTCCTTGCTACATAGAGACATCACATTTATTCTTTCTTGGGATTATTTCTAAATGCCGAACACTGAATTCAATCACTTTTCCACGTTGGAAAGATGTGAAGATGAGAAGCAGCTTAAGCGAGCCCATCAGCTCGGGGACGTTCTTTAGAGGATAACTTTCCTTTTTTTCACACAGCAAATTACACGCCTAAAACACAAACCCGTACGCGTGTATGTATGTACGTAGATTTGCGGTGCCGGTGTGGGGAGCCGGACATTTCGGGCCACATCCGAAGC
>NW_008595241.1:0-3484 GCF_000691845.1 Merops nubicus | reverse complement strand
CGCGCCCGCGGGCACGGGCTGGGGAGGCTGCTGCATGGTGGGGGGCTGTCCGTGGGGGGACCCCCGGGGAAAAACCAGCCCTGGGTGCTGCGGCCGGATCCCTTCTGCCACCCTGTGAAGGCAAGACATAAGACAAGTCAGTGTTCTTTGAAGATTTCAGAAACAGAATTACTCAGAGCTTTTAGTGGAAAATCTCTCTCTTCTCTCCAGCACGGGTGAGACACGCACACAGCACATTGTGCTTCTAAATCCAAGGCCAGCTAATGAAGTTAATGCTGGTGGTAACAATGTACATTATTTAACAACCCTATTAACAAACAGCTCTGAGTAAGAGCAACTAAGCAGAGTTCAGCCCTGTACAAACAGTACCATTCTGTTACACTTCCCAAATCTTCTTTAAGCACAGGTATGCACCACAGAGGAGCCAGCAGCAGGCAGGCTGCAATGCACCCACAGGCACTAGGGCAAGCTCTGTTTCTTTATAGAGAGCTGAGAAATCATTATCTAGCTCTAATTCTGTTAGAGACTATCTCCAGCTCTGCTGCCCTGTTGCTCAAGTGAATGGCCCTTTTCACAGGTAAGATGAGAAGCATCTCAAGAAAGAATTCATCAGATGTTGGTGCCCTCAACAGAACACAGTCCATTTTTGTTTCAGACAAGAATACATTGTGCAGGGCAGTGGTGTTATTTACTTTGAGGAAGGCAACTGGGTTTTTGTCACAAATATTCTCTCTCCTAGACGAAAGCTTCATAATAGCAAAACTGCATTTAAAAATATAAAAGACAATCAACTGCCCCAACCTATTAATTAATCATCACTCTTGCTCTAACTCTAGTGTGACTTTGGCATGGTGTCAGTTACAGTTCAGTGTGGAAAGGATAGGCACAGAAGTATTCCAGCTCTGCCAGTCAGAGCTCCAAATAACCCCAGTTAGCAATTCAGTAGATGGGAAGTTCAGTAAATTGATCAGAAACATGGATGCTTTAATTTTATCACCCTTTAACAACCTGGGGAGGAGGGAAGCTGACAAAACTGGAGTAATTCTTCAGGACTTGTCCAGCCCAGCTCAGCCAAGCTCTAGCAACACACAATAGTCTTGTTTGCTTATAGTACACAACAAATATGGTTTATATCATGCAGAGTGAGATACCCACGGGAATTGTTCTGTACCAGATGCACTTCTGTTCATAGAAGACAGACAAAAGCTGTGTGATTTTTAGTTGGGTGGTTGGGTTGTTTTTTTTTTTTTAAGATTTAGCATCTTGTCAGTGAGAGTAATAAAACTAGAAGCCAGAAAAGTCAGATGTTTGTAATCAAGCCAAAATTTTAATAGCTATAGGGAGTTTCAAATGCAAAATCCTCCTGGGTTTTGGTTAACAAAAATCCATACGAGTGTAATTATATGTATTTCATAAAGATTTATAGCTAAAAAATTCTGCTGAAGTGCATAGTGATGAGCAGCACAGGCTTTATCAGGGGAAGCAGGGAGAAATCTCTTCTGCTCATCACTGCAGAACCCAGAAGTCCTGTGTACAACCCTAGACCCTCTTTCAGAGGGCCTCAGTCAGCAGGCACAGAATCTCTCCATTTCTCCCCATATCCATATATTTCATAGTCATATCTTAAGACTGCAAATTTAATAAAATTTGTGTTCTGTTAAATAGCAAATGGGAAAGAAGACCAGAAAGTGACTTGAACAGGAGAGGATTAAATAGAAAGCTTCATTAGCTTCCTGCACTCCTTGCATTTGCCTTCAGCTTTCTTTGCAAGACACAGCTGCCTTGGGTTCCTCTCAAGGAATGCTGACAAGGAAGTCCCAGTGCTTGCAACCTCTCCTCCTGTTGCCATCCTGAGGTGCAGGTTTTCCAGCTGGCTGTGCTTACTGCCAACCATGCTCCCAGGAAACCTGCTGAGCACCCACCTCAGCATCCACAGGCTTAACAAACCCCCCAGTTTTTTCATCATGTTCTTCACTGTATTAACCCAACTGCAGAAACTCCTTCCTCCCCTCCAAATAAACTGGTGGTTTTAAGCAACATACTGCAAAGTGAGGAGTGGAAAAAACTGATTCCAACATCTGCCAAGGCACTTTCCTCCTAGAAAGCACTAAGGAAGCAAAATGCTGACATCTACCCAACAGTTCTGTTCCTGACAAGAGTTGTTGTTTCTGAAATGCAGTTGAGCACAAAACCTGACTGGTTTATGACTTAAATACCCACTCCCAAATTTCTAATGGGGGCTTCACTCCCTACAGCATCCTATCAGATGGATACAAAGTAAAAAAAAAAATCTTAATAGTTTGCCACACTTCTGTAGCCACCAGTAATTAGCTAATTAAAGTGTAGAGTTCTATATTAAAGGGCTGGCTTGCCATTCCTAAAACAGGATCACCAGTGTTGCCTGACAGAAGTTCAGCGTGAGGGTATCAGCTTCCTCACAGAGGTTAATATTAACAGACTGCACACAGCAGTAAAGGCTGCAAGATTTGAAGAACTGGATCCAAATAAAACAAACGTGCCTGTGTCAGGCAATTTAAACAGAGGCTATCAGCTCAGTGATACTGACCCTCCCTGCCCCAGATCCAGCAGGAACAGAAATGCTGATTTTAAAGAAGTTTATAAATGAGAAATAACCACGTAAGAGAAGAGCAATCTGTCTCTGCTTTATGTGGTTTGGAAATTCTTCACTTCCAGCAGCTTTATTAATAGGTAACGCAGAGCAGCTTGCTAAACATTAGTCAGAAAAAACAATTGCAGAAGGTGTTTCCAGACGTGCCAAGAAAATGTTACCAAAGAGGGGAAAAAAAGGCTAAAATTACCCTCTAGACAAGGCTGTCAATAAATCATTACTGTAGAGCTCATCTGGTGAAATTTATTTTAAGTTCCTCTGTGAAAATTTATCAGCATGAAGGAATAATTTATTTGGGGTGAATTAATGTAACCCTATCTCCGAGGGACATAAGCTAAATAAATTGCTTTTAAACAAGAATAAGAATGCCTAATTAACTAGTACTAATTTTCAAGTGTGCCTATATATCCACACGTGTCTGCACACACAGAGGCAGGTACCAAACAGTCAATGTCACGTTGACATGCACAGATCCCTAACCATGAGAACAAAGTCAATTAAACACCCTGCTGTAACCTCAAAGACAAGGATAGCTGGAAAGTTACACTGGCATCTTTGAAATCAGTATCTGGGATGCTATTTTTTGGAGCTTTATTTTGTTTATAGAGCGCTGCACATCAGCACACATGTGGGTGACACTCAGAGCACTCTCTGCATCTTCACCACTGCTGATGGTTTCCTGCCAGGCTCCTCACAGGTGGCAACCAATTATAAATGCAGCAAAAAAAGCTCTTTGCGAATCAAACGCACAGTGTTTAATGCGGTTCGTTGGCAGCAGCAGCTCAAAGCACTCCAGTTTGTTTGGGGCAGTACCCTGACTACCAGCCCATCGCACCAGCGGGTCCGACGGTGTCG
>NW_008595240.1:0-1049 GCF_000691845.1 Merops nubicus | reverse complement strand
CCGACGTGCACACCTAACCTGGACTCAGCACAGTGTCAGTTATCTTTAAATTCATGTACCTTAAGCAAATGTTGCTGTTTTTACATCGCTGCTCGGGCAGCACAAAAGCAGCTCTGCCAAACACGATCCCCAGAGCGGGAGGTTCAGGGATTCATTGAGCTTCCCCCTCCAGACCGCACGGGTTATGCTGCCAGGAATTTCCCGAAGGTGCGTGGCGTCGGGAAAGGCAAAACTAAAGCAAATGCTAAATGGAAGAGAGAAGCAAAACATTTTCAACACTGCTACAATGACACCAAAAAGGTCAGTTCTCGATGATACTCCTTCCACTATACAATCTTTTTTAGTGCAGTTAAATTATGGAAAAAAAGCAAAAAAAAAAAAAGCTTTGGAAAAAAGCCAGTTTGTCCAGTCTGGTCCATATACAGTCCGAGTATGTCAAGCTATGGTCTGGGAATGAAAGAGACTCATGCAGCCTCCTTGTCCTCTCAAATTTATTGCTAATTACTAGAAATTTAACCTAATCAACCAGTTCTGGTTAAGCTCATTGTACTGCGGCTATCATGAGTTTCTTTTAAGTATGGTAAAAAAAAGTCCACAGCTAAAAATCTTACAGGTCTGAATTAAAACCAGGATTACAGTAACTTCCCCCAGCTCATAAAGCCACCACCTTGAGACGCGTGCAAACGGGGTTCACGACTAGCACTTTCCTTCAGGGCAGGAAGGAACGAGGCAGACGACGGGGGTGTCCATGGGAGATGGCTTCGTGCCCGGGCGGCGTCACAGAGCTCCACACCTCCCTCGGCCCCAGAGCCCGGCAGGATCTGTACGAGCGGTTCTGAAACACTGGCTTAAATCAAAAACAGAAGGGAAGAAATGAGGGCGTTAAAATTCAGGCAATGTTTCAGGAGTTGATCATCTGGCGTCACGGCTGACAGGATGGGAACGTTAAGAGTTAAGTGCAGCATCACAACCGGCGCAGGCCCTTTGCGAGCGGCCCGCGCGTGTCAGTCAGTTTCCGGAACAAAAAAAAAAAGGAAAAAAAAAATAAT
>NW_008595239.1:362-1492 GCF_000691845.1 Merops nubicus | reverse complement strand
GAGGCCTTGCAGCGTTTTAGCAGCACTCGCGTTCTGTTTTTTCTGGATCTCGGCTCTGTTTGGGCAGGGAGCGATGCTGTGACAACAGAGGGGTTAGTTCCCATCAGCTGGCTGAGCAGCACAGCATCAGTCCCTGGTAAAACTGCTGCCTAGAGAGGAGCCATTTACACGGTTGCCTTGGTGACCACCTGCTATTTCCACCCTGTCCAAACCCCAGCCCGGGTGCGCGGCATCCCCAGCCCCACATCCTGCCCCGGAGGCTGGAGCATCGTGCTGAGGCTCTGCCCCAAGTCTGGGTTTTCATGGTCCAGGGGTGCTGCCTTCTGGGATTTGCTTCTCACCACCTGGAGAAGAGATAGTTCTGGGGAGACCTTCTGGGGGCCTTTGAGGACTTACCATCCTGGAGAAGAGGTAGTTCCAGGGAGACCTTCTGGGGACCTTTCAGGACTTCAAGGGGCCTGTCAGAAAGCTGGGGACAGACTGCTGAGCAGGGCCTGTTGGGACAGGACAAGGGGGTATGGTTTCAAGCTAAAAAAGGGAGATTTAGACTAGGGAAGAAAGGCATTTTTGATGCTGAGGGTGGTGAGCCCCTGACCCAGGTTGCCCAGAGAGGTGGTCACTGCCCCACCCCTGGAACCATCCCAGGTGGGGTTGGCCGGGGCTCTGAGCACCCTGCTCTAGCTGGGGATGTCCCTGCTCCCTGCAGGGGGGTTGGACTCAATGACCTTTAAAGGTCCCTTCAACCCAGCCCAGTCTGGGGTTCTCTGATTCTCTGCCCTTGCCAGGGACAGATCTCCTGGCCCTGCTCCCCTGCTCGTCTCCCTCCCTGCTCCGAGGCTCCCGGACATCCCAGTGCAAGGGGAACGGGCTCTGCCCTTCAGGAGACCTTTCTGAAGGAGCTGCCTGGGGCTGATCGCTCCGAGCTGGGCTCTTCCTCCTCTCAACCCTGGCAGCTCTTGCAGAGGTGTCTCCTTAGCCCCTCGGCATGGGGTCTGTCCTCCCCAGCCCCAGTTCCAGACTGGTTTAGAGGAGCAGCAGTGAGGGCTGGACGTCCCCTGTCCCTGGGTGATGCCTTCTGCAGCTCTGCAGTGCTGCTGCCTCCCAGCTCTGCAGCACGGCCACGGGCAGGG
>NW_008595239.1:0-309 GCF_000691845.1 Merops nubicus | reverse complement strand
GGAGAGCCCCAGCTCTGGAGCCATTCCATACTGGTGTGACAGGGATGGAGAACCAGGGCCCTGGGGTCAAGGGGGTCCCTCGATGCAAGGGGACGGTCAGAGATGAGGGGAGGATGCCCAAGATGGAGAAGAGCAGAGGCTGAGCTCTGGAGCAGGACTGGTTTGCTGACGCCCCGGGCCGGGTGTCCCCCTGGCATCACAGTGATCTCTGCCAGCCCTGATTTCACACAGTGCTCCCCTGGCCTGCTGTGGGTCTGGTGCCCGCGCTCACGCCGGTCAGCCCGGTGCCCATGCTGGGGGGGGAGCAGC
>NW_008595238.1:1335-2368 GCF_000691845.1 Merops nubicus | reverse complement strand
GGCTGTAACTACCACACCCAGAGGAGGTGCAGGATGGGGGGTGGGGGGAGTTTCTTGCCTCAAAAAGGAGCTGCAGAGCATCCTCCTCGTGGCTGACAGAGTGCAGGGACAAACCCTTCACACACACCCCCTGGGGAGAGTCCACCACAGCCACGGGCACCTCGCTGCCCCCAGCCCTGGCCCTGGGGGACAGGAGATCCACCAAGGTCTCGTTGTAGATTTCCAGGTAGGACACTTGGATGGCAACAGTTGGATCCTCAGCACTGGCTGTTGCTCTGAAGATCTGCACAAAAGACAAAGAGCTTCTCAGGGGTGCTCCTCGCTCCCAAACTCATCCCCAACTGGCTGTGGCTGCCTGGAGATAACTCTGAGCAGCTCCAAGGGCCTCAGGGTGGAGCTAAGGCTGCACAGGGGTGTCCCAGGGGCTCTGTCAGCAGCTTCAATGTGGTTTTGACAGCATCTTCAATATGGTTTTGACAGCAACACTTTGGGAGACCTGGTGATGTTTGGGAGGCAGCAAGGAGCTTGTGTGAGCAAGGGGAATTCAACAGGAGCAACCTCTGCCCAACAGGCAGCAGTAGGAGGCAGGAGGTTCCAGCCAAACCCTGCCAGGGCAAGGGGTGTAATCAATCACAGAGGGAAAATTAGAAAGAATTTAGGCAAGAGAACCACCTGAAAGCCACCTCCCTTCAACACCCAGGGGCTTCTGTGCCTTTGCCATCTATCATTAAACCTTAGGAGGGAAGGGTGAGAGCCCTGGGGCTACTGAGCTGGAGAGGAGAAGCCTCAGAGGGGATCTGAGCAGTGCTGAGCAAGAGCTAAAGGGCCCCGGGGGGTAAGAGGCTGGGGCCAGACTCTGCTCAGTGGTGCCCAGGGACAGGACAAGGGGCAACGGGCACCAACTGGAACCCAGGAGGTGCCACCTGAGCAGGAGGAGAAACTTGTTTGGGGTGAGGGTGCAGAGCCTGGAGCAGCTGCCCAGAGAGGCTGTGGAGTCTCCTGCTCTGGAGAGATCCCAAACCCTCCTGGCTGT
>NW_008595238.1:0-1051 GCF_000691845.1 Merops nubicus | reverse complement strand
GGGGGGGCAGCCCACGGGTCCAGCCCCTGGGCAGCTCCTCCCCCAGCCTCCCTCCTCTCCTGAGGTCAGTACCTGCTGCAGGGCTCGGGGGATGATCCCTCGGTGCTGGTACTCAGCAGTCCCTCCTGTCATGGTGTAGGTTTTCCCAGCCCCTGTTTGCCCATAGCACATTATGGTGCCTGGAGAAGATTCAGAAGCAAAAGACAAACTCAGGAGGGAACCACAGAACCAGCAGGGTTGGCAACAACACCTGGGAGCCCTGCCCTGCAGCTCTCCAGTGGGACAGGAGGCAGATCCCCCTCTCAGATCCAATCTCCACTTCTGAAAGCCATCAGAGCAGGCACTAATTACCATTGTAGCCAATCAAGGCTTCAGACACCAGCTCCTTGGCCACAGCCTCGTAGAGGAGGTGCTGGGAGGTGCTGTGCAGGACCCCATCCACGTGGAAGCACCACTCCCTCTGCCTGTTGTTCACAGCTCCCTGCCTGGCATCCTTTTTGATGCATATATCTATGCTCTGAAACCAAAAAAAAAGAGACAAAGGGGACATCAACCTGAGAGTTTGGGTGTTTATTGGCTGATAAAAAAGCCCTACAGAACTCTGGATACCTGGAGGTGAGGGGAAAAGGGAGAATAAACCCCAGTGTGTCCTGGCTGTGGGGTGGCTGCTGGTGAAATGCTCCCCAAAAAAGGACAGGGGGCTTTGCTCAGCTCTCACCTGGCCCTGAGGACTCTGATCTTGTGGCCCAGAGGAGTTAGGAGCAAAGGAAGAGATGGTGGAGCTTGTACCAGGGGCAGAAACACCACAGGGAGACCTCTGGGGCTGGGGTCGTGGTCAGCCCTGGAGCCCCTCAGGGACCAGGCAGCCCCAGCCCCCCTGGGGTCTTCTCCAGGGCCTCACCAGGAGAAGGTGGGCACAGAACTGCTCAGAGCAGAGGGGACAGCAGGCAGGGGGCAGGGACTGTGTGGAACCAAGGGATCCCAGAGTCACTGAGGCTGGCAAGGACCTCTCAGATCATCCAGCCCAGCCACCAACCCAACACTCCCATGG
>NW_008595237.1:0-3569 GCF_000691845.1 Merops nubicus | reverse complement strand
CGCTGCTGTCGTCCCTCCAGGGCTGCAGGGCTCTGAAAACTTTAGGGACTTCAGGTGAGGAGGTGGGAGAAGTGACCCTGGGTGACTGGCACTGCTCGGGGACAGGGGTGTGGATTCATGCCAGCCCTGAATTGGGTTGGGCATAAAAGTGTTGAGGTATGCACAGGTCTCAGCTTGCCTTAGATCTCCGCAGGTAGCTCCAGGACCCATCCTGCACCCACTGGCACCATGGCATTGGGATGGTCCTGCTGGATCCTTCTGCTGCTCCTGCCCATCCACACACATGCTGGGGGAGCCGGCCCTGTCCTTGTCAACCGCCCCTTCGTCACCATCTGGAACATCCCCACTGAGCCTTGTGCCAAGAAGTACAATGTCTCCCTCAGCCTTGAGGTCTTTGACGTGGTGGCCAACGACCAGCAGTCCTTCACTGGGCAGGACATCACTCTCTTCTACAGTGAGGCACTGGGGCTCCTGCCCTACTACACAGATGAAGGCGTGCCAGTGAATGGGGGGCTCCCCCAAAATGCCAGCCTGCAGGCCCACCTCCACCAGACCACCCAGGACATCAAGGTCGCCCTGCCTAGCCCTGACTATGGCGGGCTGGCTGTCATCGACTGGGAGAAGTGGCGCCCACTGTGGATCCGCAACTGGGCCTCCATGCACGTCTACCAGCTGAAGTCAGAGGAGCTGGTGTGGCAGCAGCACCCGCAGTGGCCTCCTGAGCTGGTGAAGGAGTTGGCCAAGCAGCAGTTTGAGCAGAGTGCCCACAAGTTCATGGAGCAGACCCTGCAGCTGGGTGAGAACTTCCGTCCCAATGGCTACTGGGGTTTCTACGGCTTCCCCAACTGCTACAATGATGACTTTGACAGCCTGCCCTACAACGGGACATGCCCGGTGGTGGAGCAGCAGAGGAACAAGGAGCTGTGGTGGCTTTGGAAGAGCAGCCGGGCACTCTACCCCAGCATCTACCTGCCCCCCTGCCTCAATGGCACTGACAAGGTGCTCACCTATGTTCGGCACCGTGTGGCCGAGGCGTTTGCTGTCCAGGATGGTGTCTGCAACAACAGCATCCCTGTCCTGCCCTACTCCCAGGTCGCCTTTGACTGCACGGTCGACTTCCTCTCCCAGGTGATGGGGACAGTGGGCACCTCTTGGGTTGATGGGTTGGTGCCAGGTGTCTTTAGCACTACCAGGGAGGCATGGGGCCTTTAAGTACCACTGACTTCTCCTCTCCCCTTGGGTGCAGGAGGATCTCATGAACACCATCGGGGAGAGTGCGGCTCAGGGTGCTGCTGGCATCATCCTCTGGGGCAGCCTCAACTACAGCACCTCCAAGGTGAGTGCAGCAGGTTGCACCACTCCACTGCCTGTGGGGACCCCTAGTTCCCCAGCTGTGCAGGGCTGTGACACCGTGTGCCATTGCAGGAGATGTGCCTGAGGCTTAAGGATTATGTGGAGGGGCCCCTGGGCCACTACGTTGTCAATGTGACCGCCAGCGCCAACCTGTGCAGCCAGAGCCTGTGCTCCGGCCAGGGCCGCTGTGTGCGCCAGCAGAACAAGCAGAGCTTCCTCCACCTTGACCCTAGCCACTTTGCCATTGACCTACAAGCCAGCAAGCCCTGGCTGGTAGCCCAGAGCCTGGAGTTCGACAATGACATCGCCCAGCTTGCAGAGGAGTTCAGCTGCCAGTGCTATGACAAGTGGCAGGGACCCCGCTGTGACATCCCGGACTTCACCAAGTGACACACTACCCCCTCCCACCCCACTCCCCTGCCACCCAGCCATGCAGGGGACACCTGGGCAGGAAGCGTGACACCACCCCGTTGCCCCAGCACCCTTGCCGTGGGGTTGGGAACCCAAGCATGTGGCTGCTAATAAAACCCTTAGGCACTTACAAGTGTCTCCTTGTCTTCTGCCGTGGCATGTTTTGGGGTGGGACCTTGGGATACTGCCAAGGGATCTGCATCAGGCCAAGGGGTCTGGGAGTGTAATGCCTCAGAGAGGCCAAGAAGAAAGAGGAAACTGTATGGGGAAAAGAGATAGGAAGGGAGATGATGGGGGAACAGTATGAAAAATGGGGGAATGATGGGGAGCAGCCAGTGAGCAGAGGTGACAGAGGTGAAAAGACATGCCTGTGCGGCTGTGGATGGAGGAGGGCAAGTTCCCCGGCCCCTCACCGGCCACAAAGAGCTGTAGTGTGAAGCCAGTATCACCACTTTGATTTTCTCCTGGATGACTATATTCAAACCAATTCAACCCCTGAATGATGTGGCTGAGAGCTGATCTCTGTAACCCAGGCTACTGACTTAGCAATACCTCTTTTAAAGCGACTGGGAGAAGGCATGAGATGAAACACCACTTCCCCAGTCCAGCTTAGATGAAGATCTTGGCATTTTCATCTGGATGTTCAGCTTGGGGTGGGGCAGTCATGTGCTTAGCTCCCTGATCTTAGGCCCTAAGGAAATCTCTCTGTGACAGGACTGTGCTGTTACTCAGGAATGTTCACCTTTATTTCTTACGATAGTTAACGTAAACCACTGCAAACACACCTGGTCCTCTGCAGCATGTGTGACATGACAGCTCTCACCAAGAAATGAACCTCCTACACAGTAGAAAGGAAGGGCAGCATTAAGCAACATCTAGTTTAGACACTTCATTTAAATCCTCTTTGCTAAACTCACTCTTAGGAAACGCACTTATCAGAGGGTCTTCCTTCAGTCATTGGGAAGTGGGTTGACTTCTCCTGATAAAAGCTGAGACATAGCTGTATGGCCCAGCTATGTCACCTGAAGAGTTCCAGGACTTGTAAGCTCCTGGACTCCTGGCATGGCCCTGGGAGAATGGCTCTGCAGAAAAGAGGACCTCTCACTCATAGATGTCATGGGAAAGAGCATCCCCAGTGCTCTTGCATCCCATGGTGACACCATGCAAATGTCACCATGGCTTTTAATCACTATTGATAAGACACAAGGTTGGTACCTGATCAGAAATAGAATTATAGACTCATAGTTTAGGTTGGGAAAGACCCTTAAGATTGAGTCCAACCATTAACCCAGCACTGCCAAGCCTACTGCTAAACCGTGTCCTTCAGTGCCACATCTACACATCTTTTCAGTCCCTCCAGGGATAGGGACTCCACCACTTCCCTGGGCAGCCTATTGCAGTGCTTCACAACCTCCTCAGCCTATGAGTCTGGCAGTGCTCCCCACCCGCCTCAGCCTATGAGCCCAGCCTGTGCAGACCCCTCTGTGGAGCCTTTCTACCCTCAAGCAGACCAACACTCCTGCCCACCACCTCCAAAGCTGCCCCATGGTCACTGGCAGCTTCCTACGCCACCGAGGCTCAGGACACTGACTCTGAGGGGCAGTTGTTTTCCTCAGAGAATGGCCATTCCCACCACGACTCCCCAGCCTGTGGTCCCACTGCTTCTTGTGCGGGAGGCAGCACCTCCCCAAAGCGCCAAGGAGTTCCGCAGAAAGATTTTGGGCCATTTAGGCAACATTTAGGTGCTCTCCTGAGGTCCTGCCCATACCCGAGGGGGTCACGCAGGCCAGCGGTGCTGATGTCAC
>NW_008595236.1:0-2259 GCF_000691845.1 Merops nubicus | reverse complement strand
CTCGCTTCACACATGTGGATTCTTGCAGTTTGTGCTTGGCTGGTTTCTTAGTGACCACCCAAAGCGTGACCAGAGTATGCTCTTGTGCTGTAAATGTTACTCCCAGGAAAACAAATAAGCTTGGATTCATTAATGAACATACATTACATGGCACATTGGAAGTACCCTGATGTGACTAGTTCTGTGTGGTATTGCCAAGATAGTTAATGGTTGGGATTAACCAGTTTCTGCTAGAGAATTCAGTTGTTCTTTAGTTTGCTCTCCACAAGCTTAGGGTAAGACGCACAGAGAGGAACAAACCATAGACTGCATGCAAAGTTTTCATAAAGGCCATATCCAGCTTGCAGAAATTATAGAATCATAGCATAATTTAGATACCATTTGAGTGCTCTGGCTTGAGAGACTGTTTTTAAAATAAAACTGTTTGTCTCAGCCTGATCTTTTTCAAAACTTTGCATTAGTGTCATATATTAGTAAAATCTTAGTGTTCTATAATTGTATTGTATAACTGGTACCTTTACACAAAAGCCAGTGTGACAGTAACATACTTATCTGATGGAAAAGTAAAACTTAACAAAATTCAGAAAAACTGAAATGTGTGCTTATTTTGTATTGTGTTTGCATTACTATATTCCCACCTTCCTGCATTTAGTCTGCTAAATTATACTTAATGTTTTAAACACACAAAAAATTTATGTCTGTAATTTTAGATCTATTGTTGCACAGGATTTCTGGCTATAACAGACCAGTTGCATCAAATAAATGTTGACTTGCTGGGTTGGTGGCTTTGTGAACGTCAGTTACCTTCTGGAGGTCTCAACGGGCGACCAGAGAAGGTATTTGATGGCTTCTTTTGTTATAACTTCAATAGAGATTGTTTTTTCTAAAGCTGAAGTGCTTCTGGAAAATGTCATGACGCCTATGAAATATTTCGTAAACTTTTCAAAGAAGTCAGGCCTTCATTTTGATTCTTCATTGGCATGTTCAAAACAAAATCAAATAATATTGTTACTTCTCTACTTTCCAGTTGCCTGATGTATGTTATTCATGGTGGGTGCTAGCATCTCTGAGGATGATTGGTAGATTACATTGGATTGACAGAGAGAAACTGCGCTGCTTTATTTTGGCTTGCCAGGATGAGGAGACTGGAGGATTTGCTGACAGACCAGGAGATATGGTAAGTAGTCCTTTACTGTGGTAAGGAATCCTTGACAAAATAAAAAGACACGTGTGTCTGTGTGTGTGTATATATATATAAACATAATGTCAGCTGAAAAAGTTTTCTTGTTTCAGTGTAGCTCACCTCATGATCCAGGTGCAAGTGTTCTGCAGAGCCAGCAGTTACTCTGAAGGGAAGAACTGGGCAGAGTTGCTTTCAGACACATTTTATATTGCACCTGTGTGGTAGCATTCCCCACCGAAGTCAGTTGCCATTCCTTACAAATTCTGCTTTGGTTCCCATAACACATACAACACAATTTCTCACAGGACCACTTGGAAGATCTCTGTGAAAATACTGTGTTTGGTGTTGGTTTTTTTTTTTTTTTGCATATGTGTTTTTTTTTGTGTTTGGGTTTTTTGTGTAAAATGAGATGTGAACTAGAGTTATCCAACACAAATTAAGTAGTTTCAGCCCTTCTGGTGGTTTTGCCTGGTCTAAATGAGTCATAAGTTTTTGCTAAGAATTCTTACACACTAACATTCATCCTGTGTCAGGCTGGCCTCTGAATAAATCCTTTCACTGGCATTTGTCTAGATGAGGGATGAAGACACATCCCTCATCTAGACAAATTATACCGTTATGATATGACAAATGATAACGTTATGAAGAGCTGGTGGTTTTGTCTTTCTGGTTTCAGGCACAAATAATAGGGGGTTGTCCAGGTAAAATGGCAAATACAATTTCTATCTTTCAAGGGTGTTAGACAGATAAAATTAAAAGCATTATGAGACCTCAGTGCAATTCCTGTAGAACACTTGGCAGGTTTGTTAGCGCCTGGGGGAAGTCTTAGCTGGTTTTATTGCAGCTGATCCTGTCTTCTCCATGTCTTCTCCTTTCTTCACAAATGCATTAAAAACTGAAGGGGCTTTCTATTTCTTTGCAAGCTGATATGCTATTCCCACTTGGGGGAGGGTAGTATGTTATTTGGGAAGTGTTTTGCTGTTCTTAAAAAGGGAGTTTGTTTATTTCTAAGGAGCTTACAAAAATGCTTTTTCCTTTTACAGAATTCTCCAAGAAAAGCCTAAAGCTTCAGCTCT
>NW_008595235.1:36741-63204 GCF_000691845.1 Merops nubicus | reverse complement strand
TTTTTTTTTTTTTTTAAAGAAATTATTTCAAAGCAAAAGTCATATGGCTGTTTCCATGGCTGAAGTTCCAAGTTTTTCTGTAGGACTAACGAGGCTTTTAGTAATAGCATTCTTCTGGTAATGTATTTTTGGCTGTCAGTGCTAGAAATGTAACCTTTATTCGTTTTCCTGCCTGTGCAATCTCAAATGGAAGTAACTAGTAAATCACAATATATTGCATTGTAACTCTTGAATGACTGCATCCCACTAGTAGCGTGCTGAGAAAGTAAGCTCTGTTATGCAACTGCTGGAGGAAACTCTGCCTTGCTTCACTGGTGGAGAACCATGTTCTGCTTCTCAGGTTTTACATAAATCCAGATAAACCTTGGGATAAATCTAGTGTTAAATTAAAACAACTTAAAGCAACTTTAAGTAGATCCCTTGTTAGCTAATGTGTAAAGTATGTACTTCCTCAAGTTACCATGCTGTGTGATACACATTACTGTTAATTCAGCTGTATTTCCATTAAATACCCATAATACAGGCTTACAAACAGGGAGGAGAGGGCTGCTGTATCATGTGTCACTGCTTCACTTGCTCCACCTTGCAACTTCATCCTTTATCATGCACTTAATGTTTGTAAAAGCTTTAGATGTCAAAGCAGCTGAATTTTACCACCTCCCTTTTCAGGACTTCATAGAAAGCCTTATTCTTGAAAAACAGAGCTATGATGAAGGCTTTACTTTGATTAATTTGTGTGGAATGAGGTCCTAGCACTGTATTTCTTAGATTACTTTTGTTTGTGGAGGAGGACAGCATCATTCCCCTAAAATGGAATTCTGAAAGCTTTGTGTGCATCTCTGAGAACAGCAAACCATTCTGTGTAGAACATTGCTGCTGAAAAGGCTTTAAGGGGCCTAATCTGACAACAGTGGACTCAGAGAAGTAATTACTCATCTGAGCAGCCCCATTTAGCCAGCAGAACTGCTCAGTCAGTGAAGTTGCACACATGCGTGAACTTCTGCAAGATATTACAAAGAACAAGCAGAATATGCTGAAACACACATGTACGTCTTTTTACTCTTTCTGTCCACATGCAAGAGGAACCCCCTGCAACTATAGGGTGCAATTCTTTTTTTCCTAGTTTTCCAGTTAGTGCATCAGAGAATTGGCGTTCATGGTGATGTCATGGTTATTGTCACTTCTGCAGAGTATCTACTGAAAGAGAGAGGAGAATGTAATTTGTTTCATATAAAAGCAAAACAATGCCTTTATTATACATTGTTGTATGCTGTCCCTCAAGTTGATGTACAGTGAAGAAAGGACTCCCATCATATTAAAACTTGCAACTTGCTAACTGCACTTACATCAGAAACTCAGATCAAGTGTACAACTTCAAGGACAAAACAGTTAGGATCTTGTTAGCAGAAGATAAGCAGTTGTATGTTTTTCTTTAACACTCATTGTAATTTGCAGTGTGAAATTGTGTTTTCTGGAAAAGTATATGATCTGAGGCTATTGAAGAATATGTTTCCCTTGTCTTTGTTTCAGCGGTGTCTGTGTAGCAAAATGTTGCAGGTGATTCACAAGATCTATGCTTTTCATAGCCACATATGTAGCTGTGCCATCGTAATACTGCCATAATTCCCAACTGGACTGATTCCATGCACATGTATGATATCACTAAGATAGTCTAAAATATGTGATTACATGTGAATAGATTTCTGCCTTGCATAAAGAGGTAGCCAGACAGCCCACTAAATTATAGCCTGTTTAACATTAAATGCTATTTAGTCTCTAATGTAAGTTCCTCTTTCAAAACCATAGTTTCCTAAACAAATAATAGTGACTATTGACACACAAGACTAAAGTATTCTAATTTGGAGGCTGATTTTCTTTTTCTCATATGATAATGCTTAAAATGCATTTATGACTTATCTGTAGGGCTGTAAGATCATGATATGTTGTGTAATTAGACAACAGCTTTCATGGCTGGCAGCCAGTTAAGCACTGTCAAGTAAGAACAGTTGGAGAAAGTCAGAATAAACATTCAGAAAACATAATTTAGTCTCCAGCCATTAAGTGGCTCAAGCAGCATTCATAGATTTGCTCTATAAATATTGTGTAGAGTGCACTAAATTACAGTTTACTCTGGCAGATGTTTTCTGACTTGGTTGCTTAGAACTATTCCATCAACCTTTCTCTACCTATAGGGTCATGGGAACAGAGGTGACTTCTGACTGTTCTGTCAGGAGGCTGGAGGAACTCGCAGTTTTGGTGTAGCTGGAGGGTGTCTGTCAGTAGATAGAAGTAGGACACGTTTTAGGTTTTCCTTTATTGTTCTGGAAGTTTGCCTTCAAAATGCAACTATGAGCTCGTCTTGCAGCACCACAGTTCTGAATTCCCTTGCCCCTGTTCTTGATAAAGCCATTCACGTACATGAATAAGGAGAGCTGTACTGCTTCCAGGTGACTTAAGTTCTTGTTGTAGGAGAAACAAACCCAAAAAACCTCTGAAGAGCAATTACAAAAGCTTTCACTATAGCTTGAGATCTGGGATGACCTAGAGAAGATTATGCCTTGTATTAAACAGGGAGAACTGCACGTGTGCAGATTCTGGTTTCACTTGTACCTAGAACGCCTTCTCGGAGGCAGACAAAACTCTTTGGGTTTAATGGATGGCATGCACTGGGCTATGTGATACATGATAAGCTACTTCAGGAAAACTTGAATGTATTTTTGTGTGTTATATTACTTCCAATTGACTTTTAAGGCAACTCGTGATAGTGCTATGAAGCACATATTTACAGGACAGCTCTTAGTAGCTGAAGAATAGTAACACAATATGCAGTGCTTAACGAGCATCAGCTAACCTGCAGTCTGCGGAGGGAACTCTGCCTGAACGAGGATTGCAGGCTCAGGCCGTTATTTAGGTACGTGTTACGGGAGTGGAGGCTGTGTCATTGAGCCTGGCTATTAGTGGCAAGAGTTGCTGGAGCTACTCCTGCGGGCTTTGGACCAAGCCGTGCTATACAAAATCTACAGTAGATGGCGGCACAGCCACTGTCTGGTGTCACCTCTGCTCGAAGTAGGTGGACAAGAAGGGAATGAATACTCAGCTTCATGAGCTAATTTAGCTCAAGCAAAGCTAAAAGGGTTTACACCAGCTGAGATTCTATTAATTGGCCTTCTGAGCATCCAAAGAGGGTTAATCCAAAGAGCGGAAAAGCACTGCAATTGCAGCGTAAAAGTGTTTACTGGGGGAGCTAGCATGAAATAATTAGCTACTTCTCACGAGCTAACCTGTTCCAGGCTTTTACCCTGAGTATGCAATTATCTTTTACACATAGCTTCAGGGTCTGCTGAAGTCCTTGATAGTCTTTGGGTTTGCTTTAGTTACTGTGGGATCAGATTAGCAACATAGTGACTAATAGCCAGAAAGTTTTGAGCCTCATTCTGTAGCTCAAAAGATTGTAAACAACCACTCTAATTACTGGAAAAGCTGAACCTTACTACTGAGACTTTAAAGTGGGAGCATATATACATGACATATAAATACAGATTTGTACTATGTACTGCATTATATACATTAAAAAAAACAACACGCTAAATATGTTTTGATTACATTTACTGAGTTTGATACTCTATTATTATTATTATACCTCAGTTGTAATAAAATCACAGAGCTTGGTAGGTACCTTAACCTTAGCTGTAAAGCTCAAACTTGGTAAAAATATGTTCTTTTGCTACTGAACATCTTTTAAGCTAGTTGTTCGGCATTATCAACTCCTCATGAGTTGGTGTTTGTAAATTAATGTGAGAAATTATCTCTGTTTTTCTGAAGACTTGTTAGTAGGCATATGTGTTTTCTTATTTTACCCTCCATAGAGATCAGGTTTATTTTTTTACCAATCACAAGACTTAAAATAGGAAATAATCCTTTTTTAGTCAAGTAATTTGAAACTTATGTTCTTTAGTATGGAGTGTATAAGTTCTTATGGAGATGATTTCTCACTTGAAGTCTTTTTTCTTTTTCTGCAGAACTCAGTTACATAACCAGCAGTATACAACTTTAGGCACTTAGAATTTATGAATGTGGAAAGAATTGTACTATTTAACATCTACACGACACTCTCCTGTTACCATACTGCTTTTTCCTGCTTTGTGTACCCTCCATGCTGATACTGTAGCCCTGTCATAAATCAGCAAAATAAACAACTGGAAGAAGCCTTTTTGTCTTCATAAAGCTAACTTATAGCCACTTGCAGAAAGAAAAAAGAAAAAAAAAATGGGAAGGAAGGATGAGTTAGGAGCAATTGAAAGTTTCTTCTTCTTAAAGCCTCAAAACAAGGGGCATGCAGGCTTATAGGTGCCATGCTGCTGTCTTAATCAGGGGGTTCTCGGGTAGCGGCTCCGTCAAAGTTTCCCTTGAAGACGGTGTTAGCTGAGTGAGCACTATAGAATGTGCTTACACTTCTGAAACATCTTGGATGCATTCACTCATAGGATAAGATATTCTGTTTTGAAATAAGTCATTTTAAGATGACTTTCAGATGTCTTTGAGCTCTGTGTGTGAATAGGGGCCTTTTCAGTTCAAATGGGATTCAGATCAGATCCTGCAGTAGGGGAGTTTTCATTTATTTCTCAGAGCCTTCCATTTTGGAAAAGGAAAAACCCTGCTATGAGCACATTTTAACCTGTATGTCTCAAGTTAAAAATAGCAGATACCTGTGTGAACAGAGGGTAACGTCTCCTGTAACGGTGGATTCCTGAGTTTTCTTCTGAGCAGGTAATATAATTACACAAGAAAAGCTCTAAATAAGAAAAAAGTATTTGTAAACAACTTTGTATTTCTATTCTTAAGCTTAGTATTTGGAATGATAGTGTCAGAAAAGCAGAAGAGCCATTTGGTCAACTTGCAATCTGTTATAATGCTCCCTTCATGGCCTGTTTTTCTAAGTCTGTTTTCTGAAGAGCTTTCTGAATCAAGCTCACACAGCTCCTTTTTTACTTAAAATAGCTCCAAGTTGAAACTTCACTTTGCACATTTTGCACACTTGCTACCACTGCTTGCAGTCTCCATAAGACATTGAACTACCTTACCATAATGTTTTGAGGTTTATCATCTAATGACTTCTTTGCCACTTTAAACAGGACAAAAAGTTTGAATGTTTGTTTGCACTAACAACCAGTGCCTGCTTGGTGAGACAGTATGAAAAATAACTTTTGCTTGCTTTAAGCTATGAAGACCAAGTTACCATAACAGAAATGGAGGATGCATTTAGTTAACATTAGCACGTGCGTGTTTCTGGGTCGGTAGGTATACTGCTATTGATAGTTTAACTGTATGTACTTATCAAATCCTCCTTCGTTTGTGTCAACAACGTATTCTGATGTAATACTTTAATATCTCAGAGCCTTTCATTGCTCAGATACTTTGAACACAGAAAAACAGTCCCTACTACTTGCAACCTTAAATCTGTTAACTAGAAAGGTCCTTTCTGAGCTGTTTTAATTGCTTCTGTTTTAGTGCCCGTTTGTTTTAAGACATCTCTGTTAGTTATAACATAGTAAAAATGAGACAGGAAACACTGTTACATGAAGTCTTGAAAAGTCAGGCAGGGAAAACTCTGCATTTATGAAGAAAACTGAAATCTTAAAGGGTAGGAGTGAGGAGCAAGTGGCTTAATCTTTAATCACTGCATGAATAATAAAGCCGAATTCATTAGCTGAGTGGATTGCTAAAACTGATTATGCTACTTCATGAGTACAGTGCAAATGGAAGTTGCAGGGAAAAGAAATGGTTACAAGTGAGCCAGGTCACACGGTAAATAATGGCTTTAAAGGCACTCTTTGCTTTTACATTAGGTTACTTGTGTTCTTTCTTTGAACATCGAGTTCTAATTGCAACAGTAAATCAAAGAATACACTCAAAGTACATTCCCATGTAAGGTGGACAACTGGACAGTGCCTTTTTACTGCTACTAACACGTGCATCCAATTACTGGGTTGATATACTCACAGTGTCAGCTGTGAAGTGTTCCCTATTTTATAGTTAGCCTAAAGAATTATTAGCCTGTCCCCTTTCACATTTACCTCTAAATAATCTGTCAGTAGTGTATATCTTCTACAGTTAAAGAGGAATTTTCACACGCGTTGGAGCTGACTTTCAAGGAAAAGAAAATGTTGAAACTACACAAAAGAATGTTGCATTCATTTTCTCCCTCCCCTTTCCATAATTTCTGGTGTTGTGCAAGAGAGGAAAAGGCTACGGGTACTAAAAACATGAATGCTCATGAATTTTATATAAAAACAAAGATCAGATCTTACATAAACCTTGAATTAGTAAAGCAATATGATGCCTACTCTTTTCATGGTGGAAAACGTATGTGAAGGACAATAAACGTACTTGATTTCTCCAGTGCACGACTCCTCTTCCTACATGGGGAGCAGAAGTGAAAATGGGGTGGGTCTGAGGAGTCTACTTGTTCTTCCTTCTTCTGCCACTGATGTTAGAGGTTCAAACATTGTATGAAAATAAAGGCAATAAAAGTTTTCTTTCAGGTTGCTGATGCACATCTGTGCAGCTGTACTCGGTGTGTGTGGGAGTTGGGGAGGGAACTCTGAAGCATTATGGAAGCATTCAGGATGTTGTTTGATTGGAATTAAGCCATAGTACTAAGTGGAGACTGAGTATAAATCAATGATATTGTGCCCACATTAGAGGAAGGAGGTGGGAAGGGTGACAAGTGCCAGAGCGACACTAGAAAGGATGACAGGAAAGAAATAGGGCCAGCATGTGTCCGGAGTGGGAGAGGAGTGAGGGGGATGGAAGGGGGTGTGACTTACCCATTTGGGCAGCTGTGAACTGTCAGTGATGTTGAATTGTCCTGTCTGATCTTACTGCATCATCAGCTTGCTCACACACTGAACCATGAAGCCATTAAGGTGCCTGCTGAATTTGTCTAAAAGTGTGTAATCATTGTTGGGATATAAACTTTTCCCACTCCCAATTTCTTTGTGTCTTCCCTGATCCTATTCTATTGATACAAGATGCTATTTGCTACATGTTCTGAGATTCTCTTCACATTATCCTCTCCAAGAGGATTAATAACCAATTTTATTCCTAATGTTAAAATCAGTACATACTACTTGCAAGTAGAAAGGTGAGCAAGGTTGCTCTTGGAAGTAAAGAACTATTTAAAGGACATACAGGCAAACCTATGTTACAGAAGAAAAATGTTGACTTTTTGTTTGGTTGATTTTTTAAAGATTTTTAATTATGCTAGTACTATCCACTATATTTTTTATGAGAAACATACACCTGAAGGTATCCTAACCTTCTAAATGTTTTAATTTTTTTAGGGTGGTATAGAGTATTTTTGTGACTGGTATGTTTGGTGTAACCAAGTATGTCAAGCATATCTTTAAGATTTAAAGTACATAACTAGAAGTTCATGTATTTAGGACATGTTATTACAGTGAGCAAGGGGATGTATGCCCTAGAATAGGATATGGGATGACTGTAATTAATACGAAGTGGATTTTATGGGTGCAGTTCAGTGCCTTCTTTTCATAGAAATTTATGACATTTTAAATGATGCTAAAATTCCTGATGATCTTTTGAAACAGTCTGTTCTCTCTGTATTTCCCAAATCCTTATTTTTTCCCTTTTGTTTTGCTGGAGGTAAACATTAGAAGTGTAAGTCATGTTGATCTGAAGTACCTCTCTCATCCACATGAAGCAGCTTAGTACCTGTGGCAAGGACTCAATGAAAACCTTCCCTTAAACTGTAACCTTAGCTGACTTCACTGTGCTCTTGTACCCTGTCTTGGGGGAAGCAAGGCAGTGCACGTGGCCCATGTTCTGATAACAGGACACCTTTCCTTTGTCAGAGCACTAGTGGTAATAATTGCAATACAGAAATTGCATGCTGAGGATCTGTAACTGCAAAACTAATGGGAACATGAAGCAGCAGAAAGTACCTAGAGCTAACGATATGAGTCGAGCCGTGGCCTCTTTTTGTTAGTCTGCTTCAAGGTCTAGGCTTGCCTGCTCAGCTAGCTCTTGAGATGTGGAAAAGATAACTTCTTCCTATAAAAGATACATGTTTAGTTTGTGTGCTACCCTTACTGAGGAGCTGGGTCAGCAGTAGGTAAATTGGCCAAAGGGCACAGCTAAAGTACCACTGTGTGTAAACTGGAGCTGAAAGTATGAGCTGAGTTTCACCAGGTGTTCTGAGGTACAACTAGATGTCCAAACCCCACTGCAAGCTCTTCAATTTACCACTTAACCTCATTCTAACAGAATTAGCTTGGAAAGTAAATAGCATGTAAGAAATGAAAGGAAATTACGATTGTTTGGGCTTCTTACAGGTGAAGATGTAAGATGGTGGGTGAAGGGACATGTTGTTCAAGTACATCAGTTCTTACAAACAGTAACATGTCTGTTAGTTGGGAGTGGATTCAGTTTAAGCAGTTTCGCTGCTTCCTTTGGGTTTTGCTTTGTCAACGGCCCTAATCCCAGGCCAAGGAGGATGGAGGAAGGCACTGAGATCATGCAGACTGGCAACTCTAGCCATCCTGGCTATGATGTTTTCTATTGCCAACGTAACACTGGGAGATACTGCAGGACACGGGGAGGGGAACAGTACTAACAAAAAATCTCTGCCTGAAGTACTATACAGAGAAATAAACAATTTCTGTGACACACTCACCTGCTTGAATAACAGGAGGAGTGGTAACTGGAACCCAGTCTGTACAGCCTGTGGCATGTAAACTATGTAACGCCTATACATGACTTAGTTATTCCTTTGTACTTCCTTTTCTCACATGGCATAAACCAGTCAAGAACAGTGAGGGCATATTGCTTCAAAGCTGATGATAATTTTGTATTAAGGAGCCACAAAACCGAACCCACTGACATTGCTAAAAACAGTTTAAGATCACTGTATGAAAGCAATAAAAAGATTACTCTTAGTAAATGTAATGTGTAATTGTTATGGGGCTTTGGCTGAGGAAATGCATTTCAGCTGGACCTCAGAGAGGAACTATTCTGTCAAGGTTGCAACTAAATTGATTGGGAAATAAAAGGTCCAATACTAGCTTTCCTTGTAGAAGAGTTTTTGGATTTTTCAAACTTTAGAAACGTTCTTAATGACCATGATGGATTTTTTTTTAATCAAAACAAGACTGAAATGCATAAGGGCTAGAATTATGAAGTAGGATTGTGGGAAACTGAAGGCTCATGCCCTTCACCATGTGCCATGAAGATACCCTGAGTGAAGGGAGCTGGGGGACTCTTCTGAGTTCCTCATGCTCCTCTTGCTGATGGTCAAGCAACACAGAGGAGGAATGTGCTTAAAGGGATAGAGAAGACTGAACAATTTGGCACAAGCATGGTCTGTAGGAACTAAACTTTGAGTATGGGGAGTGCCATGAAGTGTTAGGTAGTACAAAATATCAGGTCCTTTATATGGTTGTTACCCATTGTACCCCAAAATTTATAAATGTATTTGACTGTAATCTCTCTTTGGCTCTTTACTGAATATAAAATGAGGATAGTACTACTTCCTACATGAGCGAGGGTGTTATGAAAACAGATTATTTGTGAAACACACCAGTAACATTTGATAGGTGCCGGGAAATAAAAGCCTTCCCAGAGGGTAATGGTTCTCTTTTTACACAAAGGTTTGGATATAAGGAGTAGCAAGGGCAGTTTTGTGCTATAGAACAGGAAAGAGCAGGCTACTTCTTAGCTCTAGCAGTCTTAGGTGTTTTTCTTTTGACTAGACAAAACTTATGATTACCTAGAAAAAAAAAAGTTATTTTATAATGTCTCTTGCAAGGACTCTGTCAAGATTATGGAAAAAATTTCTTGCATAGCATAATAAAAGTTAATGGCAAAATACCTCCTAACTGAACAGCATGGGTGAAGGCGCAAATTGGATCTGTCCTGTCAAGCTGAGCTCTAGGTCTGGTTGTCCTGTGTGAACATTATAGTTATGAGTGATGTCAAAATTTAGTTTGCTTTACAGGTATGAATATTAGGATGTTCCTGCCCAAGGATCTATATAATTTCCATGCTTAACACTTAAAAAATAAGTGAGATTTCATTCTCTTTACTGTCAGGCCTACCAGTCAAATTCATCATGGTCACCATCTAATACTTATTGTATTTAGCTGTATTATATTTTTTGGACTGCATTATATTTTTTGGACTGCCTTAATTTCTCTGAAACACTTTCTATGAGTTGGAATTAAGCTACTGGAATGACTTGTTTGGTTTCCATTTCTTTTCTTACCAATTTTTACTATTGATACTTCCCCTTTAGTGTCCCAGACATTACTCTTCAAGTTTAATTTATTACAGTTACTTCTACATGTCAAAGCTTCTCTTTGAAATGACAGCCATCCAAGTTAAAGTCTTTTCAACTTTAGTGAAAACACATATAATGAGGCTGACACTTGGCTCATGTGGTATTAATCTGGTCTCTTGGTCATTTCTTCTATGTCTGCTGCTGCAGTCTGCTCTCAAAAAGACATATCTGCAGCTGGGGAGTACATACGATTAACTTCCGCCTCTCTGTGGCTTCTTGCCTCAGACCACACACCAAATAATTCCTCAAAGCTTTATCCAGATTTGCTCAAAATTCAGCATGCTTGCTTTATTCCTTCAGTTCTGCCACACATGCATTTGTGGACTCTGCTTGCAGCTGATTCTGCTTATGAAACAGGAAACATTTTGCAAAGATGTGGATTTTGAGACAAACACTATTATAAAATATCTATAATAATTTTTTTTTTTGTGGAAATCCTACGTTTTGATTTTGTGATTTTATAAATATACACAGGAGACCATAAAGGTCAGCAAGATGTAACCTTTTTGTTTTCAACTATTTTTAGGGCAAACAAAGACTGATGTAGCTTTTCAGTATGGACTGATTTATAATAGTAACCTCTGTGTCCAAAATGATTTTTTTTTAAAAAAAAGGCAAACCACAGTGCTTATATTCAGGAAAATCTTTAGTACTGTCTGAACTATTAAATTCAATAATGTTAAAACCAAAAATTGCTACAGCGTAGATGGAATAAGTGTTAGCTCTTTTATCCAGGAATATTCAAACTTTAAAATCACTATAAAAGGGAGCCACAGATGTGAGAATTGTGGGTATGGTGCTCACACACCAGTGCAGACTCAGGAATTATCTGTAACAATGAGCAAAAAAAACAGTATATAAAAAAATCTAACTACCATTACCTTGTGCTTCATACAAGAAGTTATAGTTGAGGTTACCAGACACTTCTTAAGTCCATATGGGGTTGGGACCATAGTTTTGGTGTTTGAGAAAACTTCTGTCTGGCATTTTCTAATATTAGTATTGTTGGGTTTTCAACTAAATATTTTTTAATGGTAGTTGCAGAATCTTTCTGCTTTTCACAGTACCCAATCAGAAATATATAGATACAAGCTCTTCATTTGTAGATGTGCTATGTGTGCTGAGCTATGGGAGTGCTACATGCAAAACTCCTGTTACACACTCAGGGACATACGGATAATACAAGAGTAGGTTGTATGATGGTGCAAGTAATGTGCTGCGTAAGATGAAATTTACGAAGAATCTGTAAGGGCCTTAACAAAAAAGCATACTTACATTTTCAGGTGTAATCCTTTGGCAGCTATTGCTGTGAGCAGCTCTGAGAGCTCGCTTTGTGGAGTTTAAGATGTGAAAGCTCTCATGATTTGAGCTATCCTGAGAATAAGTAGAAACCTTTGTCATTATTGCAGTATTTGAACACATTAGATTAATGTCCTCAGGAGGACTATAGTATATGCTTTACTTAGCAAAAGATGGCAAATGTTAAGAGTCTTCTAGATATCCAACAATGGTTCAACAGTTTAGTCAGGTAAAGAGCTATATCTCTTTCTCTTGTTCTAAAAAAAAAAAACAAAACAAAAAAACCTTGTTAATGAATCCTAGTTAATATGACCTTGTAGCAGAGTTTTTTGTTTTTTGCTATTGCCTTTTTTTTTTTTTCTTCCATTCCTTATCCAAATGGTAGATTTGTTTTCTGATTTTGAAGGAGAGCTGATACTCACAAGTCATATGTCACAAGCCACTAAAAGTGTCAAAATCTTACAGCAGGCCCTTGGTGGCTTGTTAATCTCTCCTTGTTTTTTTCCCCTCCTCTTTTAAAGGAAACAGGCTAATTCACTTAAATATAATGAGAGCCATGCCTGCCATAACCTACTTTTTAAACAGTATCAGCCCAAGTAAGATCTGCCTTATTTCTTCACTTCCTTTTATTTCCTTCAAAAATTAAACACACAGCTGAAAAATACAGTCGTTTCATATATCAAATGAGAAATTGAGGTTTGCTGCTTTCATAACAGAAAAATATACAAGTGTTGAGGCAGTGATGTTACCCTTTTCCTTAGTGCCCCTCTTCTAAATTGTCATCAGCAACATGCAAAAGATAAACCTCTATGTTAAATACGGAGACCAGATGTATGTTTAACCTCTTGCCCTCATTTTTCTAATTGGCTTCCATTAGGAACAAAAAGTTAAAATATCTCTAAACAAAAATAACTGATATGGTAAGGTGAACTTTTCAACTGGAAAAGCGCTCTTTAGAAAAAGACAGTGTTACGGAGTCCTGCATTAGGGCCAACAGACTATTTTACTGTAGTGATACAACTATACTCAGAACAATAGCTTCACATTTACTTTTTGATAAGTAGTGGAAGAAAATTTGTTGAGTTGCAGCAAAAATTAAAGTAATGAGCAGTTAAAATTCTCATCTGTTAAAGAAAATCTAGAAACATCCTGCTGCAGATCTTAGGTTTGCTGTTCAGTGTTAGACTTTCTAATCTCTACAGACATTAGCTAACCAAATCTTGAAATATGGCTATGTTAATTGCCCTATCTTCAGAGACAGAGACTGAGGCACAGAGTTTAGAGACCAGGATTTTCTCTTTTGTCTTTATTCACGCTTATTCCACCACAAACTCCTTGACTGATGGTTCTACTCTGTTCCTTATTCTGTGTTCACAACACAAAGGATGATATCTGTATTCTTAACAGAAATGGGAGTAGAAGGATTAAGTGTAATGCTGTTTATTTTGCATAGCAGATTATGACTGCAACGTAGATGTACATCTGTGACATTTACTGACAACTTTTAAGACTAGGTAGAGATACAAAATGTAGAAGAAAGGGAACAAAAAGGAGACAATAGACAATTCTGTCTATAGACAGAGGCATTGAAAATGTCTTCTTTTGGTAAAAATACCTATCAGCCAGTGGAGTAAATAAAACTGGCAATGCTGAAAATTGAAAATGAGTTGCTCTTAATGAGGAAAGCTAGGAGCTGCTGGTAACCCATAAGTTATCTTTTGGAAGAATTTGGGAACTGAGTTTGTTTTATCATGAAAGATAAATATTTTAAGTGCTGTTAATGTATTCACTACAGATACCAGCTGGAGAGGATCTGTCGTTTAGGGAGTGCACATTCTGAAAACCAGAAGATTTTGCATATGGATTCTAAATTCATAATTTTAATCATTTCCTTCTTATATTGGTAAGCTTTTATGGATGAGTTAGTGTTTATGTATTTAGTCTTTAGTATTTAACTAAAGAAAATATATTCATGCAGGAACAAAAGAGAATTGTGTACCAAAAGGCAGTAGAAACAGGTCTGACACTAAAAAATGGAGAGACTATTGTAATTAAGGATTCAGTAACAGAAGTGAGTGAGGGGAGGAAAAGCCCTCCAGCAACTCATTCCAGCTCTTCTGTTGGAGGTTACTAAATATCACCAGCTCATATTAGCATTCTTTAATTTTCCCCATGCAAAATCACACATCGTAGCTTTACTGGCTAAAATACAAGATTTCAGCCATCCTGTTTGACATTATCTAAAGCAAGTGTACACTGGAGTGTTTGGAGAGCAGCTAAGCTGTGGAAATCCCATGAAGTTTTGTTTTTTTTTTTCCTTTAGTCATGATTAATAACAGGGATGCAGGATGTTTTAGAAGGAGAAGAGGTAAAGGGAGCGTTAAAAGGAGTGATTTTTGATATAAAATCACCAACATAATTTAAACTTTGAAGAGAGGCTAGAGTTTTGACCCTTTACTGAAGTGTAACAGTCCAGGATCTCAGTTAGGCATTCCTTATATTTCTATGAGATTTGTAACATAAAGTAGACAATTTATTCCCACTGTGATTTTGATTTCTATCAAGAGTACCATTTCAGCACCTTATAAAACTAATAATACCACTAGTCCAGGAGAAAATGCTAGTTGATTTTATAGGTTGTGCCAATCCTGGAAAAAGTTTCAGATGTCAGCTTTACAGAAGGCTGAAATAGCCAAAGGAAAAGGTCAGTTGTGGGATAAAGAGGAAAAGGAAATTAAAAAGAATTCTTTGTACTGCAAGCTGCAGTGGGGAGGCAGGGGAACTCTGAATTCACACAATAAGTTTCTCATCTTTTGTGCTCTGCAGCGACCTTAGAAACTCTTTCTCATATGTATAAATTTCAAAGGTAAAACGGTATTCCCACTGGATAGCTTCAGCAGACAGTTTCTCTGGAACAGTAGCCCACACATGGTATCAGCAGTATCTTCACTAGTATTCCAGAGTGTTCTCCCATCCCCAAGCTGAGCACTTCCATGTGGCCTTTCCCACCTATAAACACCCTGTCTGTGGCTGTTTGAGGGCTGTAGGTAGGTGGGGAGTGTTTTTTGTGGCTCTTGGCCTAGAACAGGGAAGTTATGCAAAACCATTTAATAAGTAACCGGTGAACTTACAGTACCAAAAAAAAAAAAAAAAATCTTTTATTCATCTTTCTCTGGCTTCTTCTTTTAACATCAACTTTTAGTGGATCACTTCAAAGTGGCCAAGAAGGCCTTGTGTCTCAGGATCAGGAAGCAGCCAGTATTGCTGTGGTTTACGATGACTGGGAAGCTCTGTTGTGTGCACAACCTTGCCATGGGCCTTCGTTACACGTAATAGTTTTTCTGGGGAAGTATGATTTGAAGTATTTCTTCAATGTGCACCATATTTCTATGTAGACATTCCTTTTTCTTTTAAAAGATCGCTTTCATTCTCTTGTCTTTCTAGAACTGTTCCTAGGTGTCTAGTCTTAAACCAGAACACCACACCCCAGAACTAAAAGAAGAATTCCAAGACTGCCCAAACTAGCAAACCCTCCAAAAAGACCTCATGTCTGCCACTTGGCAAAGACTGCCCTCTGCCCAATAAGTAAAAGAAATGAAGACTACAGAAATGGGTCTCGTTTTCAGAGTTTGACAGAGCAGAGTGTTGGAAAGATTGAAGTGCTCTATTAAGAGTAATGGTCAGAATACAGCTGATGTAGACAAAGGTGAATTGAAACAATTTATCATAGAATCATAGAATGTATTAAGCTGGAAGGGACCTCTAGAGGTCATCTGGTCCAACCTCCCTACACAAGCAGGGACATCTCTACCTAGCTCAGGTCACCCAGGGCCCTATGAAGCCTGACCTTGAATGATTTAAGGGTTGGGGCCTCCACTACTTCTCTGGGCAGTCCATTCCAATGATCTATTGCTTTTATATTAAAGAATCTTTTCCTAATATCGAGTCTAAATCTATCCTTCCCTAGTTTAAAACCGTTACTGCTTATCCTACCATTACATACTCTTTCGAATAGATCTTCCCCTGCCTTCATGTAGGCCCTTTTCAGGTACTGGAAGGTCACTATATGGTCCTCCCAGAGCCTTCTCCATGTAGTGTTTTACTTGCATTGATTTGCATGTAAGATTTCTCTTGAAATTTGAAAGGAGAATGTTGCTTTATGGGTGTTTTGAAGAAGGAACTTATTTTCCCCACTTTCTAAAGACATTGAAATGCCAAAGCATTTTCAGTTCAAGTGAATATGAAATACTGGAACAGACTTTCCTACAGAATCAAAGTACACAATTATGTCAGTTTAGATAAAGCATGACATTTTATGGGAATTAGTTAGAAATAAATCGTTAAAAGTGTCAAAATTTAAGTATTTTTTACCATAGTAAACTTCACAAGAAGTTCCTCTTTTTCTTTTAAAATTATAAACAATGAATTTTATAATAATTTTTAGAAAATTGAATGGAAAACTTTGGTTGAAATCTGCTGTGGAAAAATAAAATTAATTTAGTAATGTTTTCAAATTAAATAATATGCCTGGTCATAAGCGTTCCATATAGAGATTAGTAATTTCAAAATAAGAAAAGAATTGGAGAGTAAACAAATAGGTGCTTAGAAGTGTTGTAGTATTTTTTGCCAAAATAATCAGGCTCTTCATTGACATGACATTAAACACAGAGAATGACTATGTTGTGTTTCGCACAACAGACCTGTGTCAAATTTCTTGATCCAGGCAAGCAGTTTAACTGTAAAATGTCTAAGTTAATACTTGAGGCTCAAGGCACTGATGTCTGTATGACTGAAGGAATAGACAGTTCCAGTTAGTCCTTAGGTAGCTTCAGTCCCAAAGAGTTTCTGAATTACTGAGTTAGAAATGCTAGAGAATTAGGACGCATACCAAAAAATGGCTGAACACTGTGAGCAGAACCGTTGCTATCTGTGTGGAATCCTGCCTATGGGCCATTATTTCTCCACTCCTCATATAGAAGGGAAGAGGCAGAGCTCCGCCTTTACTTCCTTGGCTTCATTGTCCACCCTTATCAAGAGGTTTAGGGTAAACGTGAAGAAATATCCTTGTTTTCTGCTCCCTAAGGAAAACATTGCTTTCCCTGACTTTTTTCAGGAGTAGCAAGACAACTGCCATTTGTTCTGGATACAGTGCAAGCTGAGCAACCAGGACCTTTTTTTTCCCCCCTGAAGCTTTATCTTTTTTACGCTAACCACACATTTGTATTTAGAAAAGCACCTCAGGAAACACTGTTTTATGTAGTTCTCTATTTGCCTTTGATATAAACCGTACAGGTTTAGTACTTCTGTATTGAGGAGGGTGAAAAGAATGTGCTAATTACATGTTTCTTTTTCCCCGTATTGTTAAAGACTTTTTCAATATAGTATTTCCTGAAGCCTTTAGGTGTAATTTCACTTGTTCCTGCCATTCTAAGATAGATACATCAACCAAAGGTGTTCTTAGCACCATGCTGATGCATCAAGATATCATGAAATAAGCATAGACTGTTGCAGCTGATGTTGAGAAATCATGGGCACCACATGGCAATCTTTTTTTCTGTTTTCCTTCTCTTTTACTCTCTGTACGTCTGGCTTTAATCAGTGACTTCTCTATGAAATGTTGCATTTGGGCCTGAACAAACTCTTTGCTCTTCTCTGATATGGGCCTGTGGATTATAGGTGAAACTGCGTTAAAGGGGCTACAGAGGTTAATTATGCCTTATATTTTCCAGTACTATCCACACCAGTTGACACTGTCAACACACAACATAAACAGTCTGGAAGAAACTGTCATTACCAAAGCAGGAGGACTGTACTTACCCAGCCCCTGCACTATCTGCTTGCATTTCCAAGTCTTCACACACATGACTTGTACATTTTACGAGTCGGTTATGCATTCAAATAAGTTTGCTGATCAGCTGCACATCCTGTGCATGGTATTTCTTTCATATATACAGGGAAAAAGATTCCTACCTGTCCTCCAAAAATTTTACATCTAAATGGTCCTTTCTAAAAGATTTATTTAAAGTACCTAATCTGTCTTTTTTTTTTTTTTTAATAATACTTGAAGTACTTTTGGTAGAACACTTGCATTTATTATACTTGTAAAGAACTTTAGAGGTCCTGTGATCACATTTTGATAGTTAAAATAACAATTTTTTTTTACATCCCACTAAAATTTTGTATTGATGCAGAAGCTAACTTTCCGTGGGAAAATAGTAAAACGGAAGTGTAGTAAAGAGCGCAGTGTAATCATACTGATAAATTATTACTACCATTTTAAGTAGCATTAAAAGTATTAATTGCTTTTTAAGCAATTTTAAGTAGCATCCTTGTAAGTCTTAAGTTAAAACAGAAATCGTAGGGTTTTCAAACCAAAGCAGTCCTCAGGACAATCATGTCTCATTTAAGATTATTATTTTTCCAATCAAGCTCCAGTGAAATCAGTTATCTCCTATGCAAAACAAAGAAATGAAAGTGCAAGAACCTTCTTCCCACTATCTTTTGTTATGATGTTTTCTTGCATTCCAGCACCATTTTCTTTACTCTTTTTGAAGAGAAGAAGCAGCTTTTTACTTTGGAGTGTGCAGGAACAAGTTGTGGAAGGGTTGGAAGGTCAGCCAGTGAGCTCAAAGCGTGGCAATTCACTCCTGTCTCACCTCATTCCTCTTCAGAGCAGCAGCACAATAATCTTTTAAATCTGTTTGATATGGCTCGTATGCTTGAAGCAACTTGGACACAGCTTGCATAGGAGCTGTCTTGAATTTGCTTATATGAGATCACAGCAAAAAAAAATCATAGGACACTCAAGGAATACTCCAGGTTGCTAGATTTAATTACCAGAATTTCTAAGGAATTCTTTTGTACCAAAAATAATTGGATCATCATTTTTTTAAAGTGGATTAGATACAAAAATATAATGTAAAACAGCCATTACACTGAGATATGATGTGGGACATTTTTAGCTGTCAAAATGTGCTTAGAAATGTATAACAAATGCCAACATGATACTGTGAATTGTGAGAAGGAAAAGACACAATTTCTGCTGTTTGCTGTTGCCAGTAAATGTCTACTTTTGTTTAGACATTATTACTACAAAAGCTAAGATAAGATTATGATTTGCCAAATGTTGCATTGTGCTGTCCAACTTGGGTTTTGAATTAAAATACACATGCCAAAAATTAGGTTTATATAATCTAGTATGTTGTGTAATAAAAGAGTGTTGGGTAGTTCAGTTAATGAAATTACTATATTTTGGCAGAGTAGTGTTGAATTGTGTTCTATTTAATATTGGTTTGGGGGAGAGTAGGTGGAAGATTTGAATTCTACTTCACATTAATTGAAACAGACCTAGCTGTTGATATAAAAAAGCCTGTAAATAGCAATTAGCAGCATTGCAATAATAGTTTTTTCTAAGAAGACAACTTAGAAAGAGTTTGCTTTAAAACAGAGTAGTTTGAAGTGGACTTTTTATTCCCTGTAAGCAAGAGTCTGTGTAGCCAGCTTCCCTTTTGGACATGGAAGAAGTTGCAGATCCCAGGAGAACCATGTAGTGGAGAAAACATCTTTTAATTCAGAGTGCAAGTCAAAAAAAGAGAGTGAAATATTAAATGGTAGAAGGAGGTCTGTGGGAATTAGCACACTTTATTACCTTCTGTCAAATGAAATCTCGGTTCTCAAAATGAGAGCAACCTTTTCCATTTTTTTGTAACTTAGAGTACATGTGCAATTAAAAGGATTTCGTTTACTACATCAATACTATCTTGTAGCCACTTGTGTCATTTTCTTGAGGTTAAACATCACTTGCATGGAGAAATTTTCAGGATCAGCTTTAGTTTCCTTGCAAATTGCCCAGGCATTTGCAGTTGGACAGAATCTGCACACCCCAGCTTTTTTGAGTCATGTTTGTTGTTTATTTTTTGATTATCAAGATGACCAGTTATTTGTTTCATAAGTGGTTTTTTGATTAAGAGTGTGGCAAACATACTCCATTCGTCCTTTGTTTGGTTTGACACCCTTCCTGAACACTGACAGTTCATTAGTCATTGTCCGATCTGAGGAATCTGTGTAGCTTGTTGACTTTATTTGTTTATTCCATCCCATCAGTAAGTAGAGTAGTGTAAGATGTATCTTGATACAGAACAACATGTGAGATGTCCATGTTGAAAAACTGCTCATTATGGGTAAGAGAAATTAAATAATTGCACCATTCTTAAATCCATGTAGGTTGCACAATGAGAGAAGACAGTCCTCTAAATTACATATCAGAAAAAGAGAAGGACAAATTTAAATTTTACCTAGGAATATTTCTGAAGTTTGAAGGTGAAGTTAAACACTTTTCCAGAAAAAAAAAAAAAAAAAAAAAGGAAAAAATTAGAAAATACTGCATATTTAAGCTGTTTTGAAAGCTGTCAGAAAATCAAAAATGGCAGTTGTAAAGGACTTGTGCTGTTAAGTCTAGATGTATACTACTCTTTATACTAAGCATTAGCTTTCTACTTTGGGTTTCGCCGAATAAAAAGGTTAAAAGAAAATTCAAGTTCTGGAAAGATTTTCAGATAGACAAAATACCGGCCCTGTTCCCTGCTTGTATAAACACTTGCAAGAACTGAATCCCAAAATGTTCATTAAAGTCAGCGTCTGCTAAGCTTCACAATTTCTGGCTTTACTGTGAATATTTCCAGTTGTTGCAAACTAGGTGATTAGTTGGTTTGTGTTTTTTTTTTCCTTCCTTCTACTTACCATATTTTTCTCTGGCAATAAGCAAAGAGGGAGATAAAGATGTTTTAAAGTATTATTTTTTTTGGATCAATTCAAGCCAAACCTTGACAGCTTGCATTAGTATGAAGTTTTTCCCTTCATATTTAATTAAAAGAACTTTAAAATCTTTGATGCTGGAAGCTAAGCCTTTGGTTATCCACTGATAGTATCCAAATGTGCCTGCTTTTTGCACATTCAAACATTTATAGCTGCTGTCCAGAAAGATATGCCAAATGATTTCACTCTGCTCACATACATTGCAAAAAAAAAAAGAAAAAAAAAAAAACGTTATGAGTAGATAAGAAAGGTAAGACAAGGCCCAGAACAATATAATAAAAGATGAGAGATCTGGTTATTCAAAATTATAAAGAAGAATTCATCATTGACATACACTTCTTATGAGCATTTTCTTAACAGAAATATTTATATGAGATGCCAGGTCTGAATGCCCAGCTGTAGAGGAGTATTAGGTATCTTGTAGTGTTATGGTTATAGAAACACCGTAAGAACAGAAGAGTTTTTTTTGTTTGTTTGTTTGTTTTAAATTATTAACTTATCATTTAGCTTTTCGTCTAGCTGCCTGGCTTTGTTCTCATGGTTGCAGTTGTTTTTCCTAGATACACACATGCATGAACATATATTGCAGGGAATTTAGAATAACAGTTTACAGTAATTTACAGAAGTTAGCCACATGAAATAAAAACAAGGCCCTTCCTGTTAAAAACCTGGCTTTGGCTAGTATCTGTCTAAACACCGTTGAGTCTAATGAATAGTAATGGAGCCTGGTATTACTAAGTACAGGGAATCATCAAAGGTAAAGAAATTGAGATCAGACCAAAGCAGCATCTGGGAGTGAAGTTTTAAGTAGCAGACAGGAATGTGTACTAATTATTGCATTGTTAATATGTTGCATGTGTTGGTTGAGTAGAGATGGTGTGACTAAGGGCTTGCAGTAGCACAGCCAGTAGCCCTGGATTTTATCCATCACAGATTCTGTATTAAATCTCCAGCTGCTTTATAACTTTCCTAATACAACATATTCCCATGCAAAACCTGTCTGTCCAACTGAGCACACCACTTCTTTCAGATGTCACCAAATTTATGTAACAGCCTAGGACCATTTGGCTTCCTGCTAAACTGGATTGAAAGCTTAGAAGAGACAGCTGGACAATGTTTCACTGCTACTAAAATATTTGCATTGTATACATCAGACACTCAAGTTCATCCATGTGCTTTGATGGCTTCTTTCCTATATATACAGGAGGAACATTTAGTTGAGATGATGTTGCAGCATTGCCTTCAAACATAGCATTCCAAGGTGTCTTTTACCCTTAAAAAACCCTTATTCTTCAGTCTGTTCTTCCTTTTCATAGATCTGGAGGCTTTGGAGAACATATTATTTTCTTTTCTGTGCAAGGTGTACCAAAGAAATACAGAGCAAGTACTCTTCACTGGCCAAAAAAAAAAAAAAAAAAACAAAACCAACCAAAAAACACAACCTTCTTCATCCTGTATTTTACATGTTTATTATTTGAAGTATCAAAGCTGTGAAATTCAATGTAATACTAATCAACCTGTTATACAGAATAATGTTTAACATTTGTACTTCAGATTTTCAAAGCTATAGCAACATAAGCTAATTAATGTTCTGGAGGCACAGGAAGCAATAAAAGTCCTGTAGTGCTTTGAATCTGATGTAGCAGGATAACATAATCAGCTTACATGTCTGCATGATAAATAGTCTTGAATATTAGCTGGAGTAATAGTGTGGTAAGTGAAGTCATCGTTTTTCTCTGTGAAGTCTTCCAAATTTCAAGCTTTTGCCATCAATATCTGTTTAAAATGCAGAAAATTCACCTTTAGCATTGCTGCTCTTTCATCATTCTCAGTTTCTGTCCTGTTCTGCTAACAGACCTTCTTGGGCTATCTGATACCAATGAAAAATCACAGGATTATCACAGATGTAAAGGAATTTGCCTCTTACACCTAGTAGCCTTATAAAGTTACTATGGTAATTTTTCATTTATGTTAGTATGAACTTTTTTTATGTTAGGGGAATATTTTAATTGTTAATAAATAATACAAAATTTAATTTGTCTGTCAAGGGTATACGTAGGATATGGTATTGAAGGCTTCATGCATGGTCTGCTAATGTAGTTGTCAATCCATGATGAAAACTTTTGGTTAGAGTTAGTGAAAAGTAAAGGCACTGGAAGACTTCACATCACCATCCATGCAGAATTGAACTGCATTTATGATTTGATCATGAGCATACATCACTACAGTCACATTTTGTTGTGTCCCCTGTCACAGGGTCATCAAGAAAGAAGGCAGCAGGGCACAGGCCGCCAGCTTCATTATGGTGCTCTGGATCTGCCCTATGACACTCAGGGTTTTCTCACCCCAGTCTTCAACTATCTGATGACCAGATGCTATCACACTAAAGAATTTACTTTTGATAAGAGAAAGGGGAACTGTGTTGTAGCTTTTCTGGGGCATTGTCCATTCTCCTGTGAGTTACTTTTGCCAGACTACTACAACTATGATTAGATTTTTCATATTCTAATTCTACTCTCAAACTCTAGTGGTAAGAAAGTCTGATATTTGCTTTTTTTTTCTGCCCTAACTCTATATATTTTGAAAACTACCTGTTTTGCTCTGTAACATATTTTACTTTGGACACGAATACCCATGTATCTGATTCCAGTGGTAGCAATGGGTTGGTCAGCAAGCACTCTTTGTTGCGGAACTGGAACACTTCTGCAATCCTGAAATATTTCCTGGGCTAAAGAGATGGTTTCCCAGCCAGCTCTCACTAGCAGTCACATATTTATCCATGGAATCCCCTTATGGCTTTGTGGGTGGTAATGTGTAGAGGGCAGCTTTCCCACCACAGCAGTTTTCCTCAATACAGATTTATTTCCCTTTTGCTCTGCAGAGTTTTCAATCTTAATCACTGCTAAACTTAGGCCTGGTGTTTGTAGGCCAGCGTTAACTGTATGAGGAAATAGCCTACATTGAACCTTACAGCTCCTTGGATACCCATTTATTACTTTTGTCTTTAAAATTGGATAATTATTCTTAAAGTTTCTTCATCCTGACTAGAGGCAGAATAGAATGTACAAAATCCTGACACCAAGGCTTTCATTACAAACTCCAGCCTGGAGGCAAATTGGTGACTCTCTGAGGGTTGAAAACCTCAGCCATGCAGAAAGCAAAGAACCAACAAAAGCAGTCCTCTGGCTGACTCCTGTAGAAGAGAGCACAGCAGTGCTCTGTGTACATAGCAGGGGACAGACAGCGGTCAACTTTTGGCATCTTTGTCTGCTCTGAAGTCAGCACTCTTCAGAAATTCATGACACAGAAGTTTAAGAGCAAAAGTATAACACCAATTAGAAATGTCTTCCATTATATAGAGATTGGCCAGAACCAGACTGTCAGAGTGTCATTTATCTTACCCTGTTAACTTGTGAGCTGAATCCAGGGATTTCAGATCAGTGTACCTCCCTTTTGTTATTAATATGCCGCAGGTGGCTGAGAAGCCTTTGGGTTCCAGTCCAGTAGATACAGACCCTAGATCAGTTAGAAGATGCCTTTCTGGCATCTTCTGTTACTTTGGGGAAATATTCTTCTTATACTGGGGGGCGGGAAGGGAAATAATAAGGCCTGGTTCATATGCCCTGTCTTCGCTTGAGGCTTAGGGCGCAAGAGGCATTTACAGCACTCTGTGGGCTTCCATTGCAGCTTTGTCCAAAGGCAAACATTGTGGCTGAAGACAGCAGGCAACCACCTCTCCTTCTCTTGTAAGGTGTATGGCTATACCACTATCCTAATCCCATCATACTCATGGGGCCTAAGCTGACAGTAGACGTCACTGTGTTAAGAGTTTTTCTTCATTTCATGGAGCTTATCAAATGATTCATACCCACAGGCCAAAATTATTTTTTAAAACTATAGTTTTTAACAGTATTATATGATGATCTCGTATAAAATATAAAAGCTGTTCAGGGTATGGTTGTCTGTGCAGAAACCTCACAGTGGCACGCCAATATGTGTCATCCTCTGTCTCTAGTCTGAATTTTTGTTTTTAATGTTAGGATTGCCTTCAAAGTAGTCTTCTGCTTTAATGGCTTAAAATTACATGATCATCATTATCTCCTCATGTTTTGTTATTTCATATGTGCTACTGCTTAACATAAGCACAAGCAAAACAGGAGAGATGGGTAGAGTCCAAACTCTCTATGGAAGTGCTAAACACTGCCATTCAGACAGTGTCATTCCACTGTCTGTAATGGCTAAAAAAAAAAAAAAAAGAAACCAAAAACAAAGCAAAGCAAAAACCTAAATAACACCAGTTAATAAAGTACATTAAAAAAAAGCCCATTACAATTCATAATTCATTTAATTTGGATTCATAGCAGTAAATTATCCCTGTATTTCCATCCACTAGGAAAATACAGTTGTGAACTAAAAGTGCCAGTGTGTATGTAATTAGGCACCTAGTGAATGCAACTTCCTTTATCCTAATAAAACAGCCAGTAAAAGAATTTTATTTTCTGCTGCTGCTGCAGCTAGAAGAGAGATTACCCTAAATTGTGTATATTGTTGCAAGCTAAGGACATAAGATTTTCTTCTACAGTAACATTATCTTAATTTAGTGTTCTCATAAAAAGTACTGAATATTTTTGAAAGTATACTTAAAATATGTTCTTTCATTGTTTCTAATTGTTTGGTGTTTGGGGGGGAATTTTCTTTGTATGAGGAAGGTTGATTCTGAGACCACAAAGGCTGCTTTATGAGGTGCTGTACAAGCACTTAAGAAAGACACTCTCAATGCAAGTGATGACTTTCACTTGTGTTTTTGGAAGTGGTATGGAAAAGAGGAGCAGGAAGAGGACATGTCAGGAACTGTCAGCAGACTGAGGATTTCAGGATTTGTTGTAATGATTGTAGGCCCTTAACCTTACAAAATGAGGCATTTGCTCCTGGTTTAGGTAAGAGAAGACTGAGTAGAGCAAATAAATTCAACATGCTCCAAGCTGTGCTCCAAGCACATTTGCAGAGTTGCATGAAGGGAGTAAAAAGAGACTGGTTCTTGGTGTAAACTCAGAGAATTACACTGAACTAAGGGAGCTGATCACTGAAAAGAACTAGAAAGGGCCCTTGCCACTCCTTTTACTTGAGTGTTTTAGTTGCCAGAATATTAGAAACTGCAACTTTGACTACAAGGGGAACAGAAAGTTCAACAGTTAATGCATTTTAGTGCCTCTTGTTTAGAAGAAAAACTCTCAGAGAAATTTTTTTTAGTTAATTAATTTGTATAGTTCTGGTTTAGCCTCTTGTTTCTTTGGTGGAAAGTACTGAAGAACTCTTGCTTAAGTCCAAAGCAAATGATACTTTATAATGTAAATCAAAGTTATCTTCCCATGACACTGTGGTGCAATTTCTTATCGGTGATATAAAGTAACAAAATGTACTGCTTTCATTTTCTTTCCTAAGTTGGCAAAAGTTCGTTTTCTGACAAAGTCAGTAGCACGTCTTCAGTGGATTTTATGCATCTGTTCGTTGTATTGCACCGTAGTAAGAATGTAGCAGCTGGTATTCCAAGACCTGAAGTTGTTCTCTTTCAAACCAGCAGTAGTTTTGCCATTGGAGTAGGGCCCGTTCACATTTCACTGCAAATTTCGTCTCATACAAAATAATTCATTGAAAAAACAGTGCCTAGATAGAAGTCACCATCAGAGGCATTCCTAAGGGTGGTCTTTGTGCATACCAGAATTTAGTAGAGAGGCTACTTCATTAAGCAGCAAGGAAAACCTTCGATATTTTGTCTTACAGTGGTGTTTTATTTTATGCAGTTACTGCAATAGCATGTTAGTGTGAAAACTGACAGTTTGACACAGATTCTTGGGTGCCTCCAGGCATTTTTATCTCTGTTGAAATTGTGTCTTTTTTGCATTCTTAAGTAGCCTCTTAACTTGGTGTCACAGACGAAATAAAGAAGAAAAACGTTTTCTGGGTGTCAGTTCTTTGTGGACTATTATCAGTGT